>NW_010561928.1:0-252 GCF_000687285.1 Phaethon lepturus | reverse complement strand
TGCGCCCAGTGCACCCAGTGTGCCCTGCAGCCATTGCACGCACTGTGCCCAGTGCACCCAGTGCGCCCTGCAGCCGTTGCGGGCGTTGCAGCTGTTGATAGGGCGGGGGGGGTGTTGCAGCTGTTGCACCCGTCGCGCACACTGCACCCATCGCACCCATCGCACCCCACAGCCGTTGCAGGCATGGGGCAGGGCGTTGCAGGCGCTGCACCCATCACACACCCGCTGCAGGCATGGGGGCGGGCGCTGCAC
>NW_010561927.1:0-6300 GCF_000687285.1 Phaethon lepturus | reverse complement strand
TATTATATTAATAGGACTGGTGCTTAAGCAACTTTGACAGAGCTCAAATACAGCCTGTTCCTACTATTGCATCACAGCAACGAAAAAACAAAATGAAATAGGAAAAAAGCTAGTTTGTGCTTGGGGGTGATTGTTAGGGAACATTTTGTCTGAAATTGCCTCTCTGTCCTGACCGCAGCTGAGGAAATACGTATGATATATCTTATGTACAACTACAAAAATATCTGTAGAGCGCCTCGGTGAATGAATCTCAGAACAAACCAGATTCCCCCACCGGTGGGGGGGTGGAGGGGTGGAGGGTGATTCCGCTCAGATCCGAAGGTGCCACAAGACATGCCCCAGACAAGCTGCTAGCTCTACCTCCGAGGGCAAAACGGAGCCTGTTCCTATACCGACTCGTGAAAAAACTTCCATGAGCTTTCACATTGCAAAATCGAGCCCTAAATTCAATGCGTTGAGTGTGTTCTCACACATGTTAATATATTCCCTCACGACAGCTCTCGATTTCCCTTCCAGCCCTGCCTAATGATCTCTTCATCTGCCGCCATCAGTAGAGGAGAGACAGGTGATGCCTCCGGCCCGTGAGGGTCGGGTGGGACGGGTGAGTGACACACGCCAGATGCTGCGGCCCGGCTCCCCTGTAAATACATCACGGAGTAAAAACCACCGCGTACACTCCAGCTGCCGCAGAGTGTGTCACTGGAGTAGACGTGTTGTCACATATACAAACGCGCACCAAATAGTAGCTGTACGTGTGATTAATTAGCAGCTAACAGCTAATTCTCGGAGCCACGGGGGGAAAAAGGAAAACAACAACAACAAAAAAAAAAACACAAAAAGGCACACCCTCAAAGGAAGATTAATTTTAATCTATACAAGGTCTCTGAGGTCAAAAATTAAAAACAAAATAAAACTGGGCTCCTCAGGACAGTGAAGGAGACAAGGAAGTCAGTGATACGTGTCCTCGTGCTATTTTGCCATGCTGATTTTTATCTTTAATTTCAGTTAATTCAGCGCCTGTGAAAACTACCAAGCCAACAGCTCTTCAGCCTCAAGTCTTCCACATCAATACAGACCCAGAGACTGCACCTCAAAAACAACCCTGGGAACACCATGGTAACAGTTGCCAAGCCCTAAAACACCAAAAAGCTTTTAGGGAGATGAAGCACAAAGACCGACAAGATAAGAAAGAAGAACAACAATATTGATCTTAATTCATTTCAGCCAAATTTGGCCCATGTAAACCCCCAAGTAGAGCATTCAGCTGAAAGTGAAGTATGTGCTGAACTCTACAGACAGATTGAGGCATCAGAGAACAAAACCGAGAGCAGAAATAGGAAGCCGAGTGAAACCGAAGTTATTGTCTCACAGGGGAGGCACAGCACAGCGCAGATGATGCACGCAGCAAAAGGGAAAAATTGCAAGAAACCGGAGTCAACAGAAAATATTTAGCGTTTAGGAGTATGAATAGTGCTATATAGGAGTATAGTATATGAACACTACATAGGAGTATTCATATCAGCTGGTTTGGGAACTGTGCAAGATGTTCATCGGTGTATTGGGTTTGCATGGCAAGGTTTTGGCAGCAGGGGGGCCGCAGGTGTGGCTTCTGTGAGAAACTGCCAGAAGCTTCCCCAACCCCAGCCGGCTACAAGTCAGACCCACCGCTGGCCAAGGCCGAGCCCATCAGCCACGGTGGCAGCGCCTCTGGGGGAGCAGAGGTAAGACGGGGGGAAAAACCTGTTGGGGAAACAGCAGCAGAAGGAAGAATGAGAACATGTGAGAGGACCAGCTCTGCAGACCCCAGGTCAGCGAAGCAGGAGGGGCAGGAGGGGCTCCAGGCGCCGGAGCAGAGGTTCCCCGGCAGCCCCTGGGGAAGACCACGGCGAGGCCGGCTGTGCCCCTGCAGCCATGGAGCTCCACGCTGGAGCAGATCTGCACCTGCACCTCGGGCAGGACCCCACGCCGGAGCAGGGAGATGCCCAAAGGAGGTTGTGACCCCGTGGGAAGCCCAGGCTGGAGCAGGCTCCTGGCAGGACCTGTGGGTCCATGGAGAGAGGAGCCCAGGCTGGAGCAGGGTTGCTGGCAGGACTTGTGACCCCACGGGGGACCCAGGCTGGAGCAGCCTGTTCCTGAAGGATGGCACCCGTGGGGGGACCCAGGCTGGAGCAGTTCGTGAAGAACTGCAGCCTGTGGGAAGGACTCACATTGGAGAACTGTGGAGGACTGTCTGCCATGGGAGGGACCCCAGGCTGGAGCAGGGGCAGAGTGTGAGGAGCCTCCCCCTGAGGAGGAAGGAGCAGCAGAGACAGCGTGTGATGGACTGACCGCATTCCCCTGCACTGCTCGGGGGGAGGAGGCAGAAGAATTGGGAGTGAAGCTGAGTCTGGGAAGAAGGGAGGGGTGGGGGGAAAGTGTTTTAAGATTTGGTTTTATTTCTCATTATCCTACTCTGATTTTGATTGGCAATAAATTAAATTTCTTTTTCTCCAATTCGAGTCTTTTTTGCCCATGACAGCAATTGGTGAGTGATCTCTCCCTGTCCTTATCTCAACCCATAAGCTTCTTATTACATTTTCTCTCCCCCGTCCAGCTGAGGAGGGCAGTGACAGAGCGGCTTTGGTGGGCACCTGGCCTCCAGCCAGGGTCAACCCAGCACAATCAGTAACTTGAAAGTTGATATAAAATCACACCAATAAATTCTACAGGTAACACAGTGACAAGGAGACTGGTGACTGACGTGGGAAGTGGGATGTTTGGAAAGACCTGAGTCTGTTGCTAAGTCTCTTGGCACTTTCAAGAACAAACATCACATGAATGGAGCTGTTTGCAGCATTGCACATTCCTGAAACCAGGACAAGGACCAAAGAAGGCAGGTGATGGAAAGGGTCCTGGAAAGCACGGCTCTAGAAGGCATCATGAGCAGATGTCATAGGCTTGCATGGGATCACCAAAGCTTTCAGACTGGTTACTTGCAATCTTGGTCAGCTATGTAAGAGCTCAGAAGAAACACCAAAAATGTCCCTATACCATCAGCTCCACACCACCAAGCAGTTCATGGTTTTTACAGACTTGTAGCAGTGATCCTGAAAATACTGTGGTGATCACAGTGGGAAAGCCCGTCAGCAAGATATGTCTTTAAAATTGTGTTGTGGCAAAAAAAGAAACCCAACAGCCATAAAGATCAGTTGCTAAGGAGGTATTTTACTTGGTGTACACCTTCAGCAATAGAGATGTTAGAATAATAACAAGTTCTCGTGTCAATATTTTTTTTTAAATGTTAAAAAATTGCTTGGGGTGCAAAGAGAAAAGATACAAAAATTACCTGAAGACTGGAGAAATTGCTGTAAAAAATTAAGAAGCTGCATCTATTTTGGCAGAAAATAAAATATTACTATGCGGAATAAAATAAGTTTTCATAAGAGAAAAATATTACATATGAAAGGACTGTTTAGCTAAGTGAAGTAAGGCATTACATGAACCAACAGCTGGAAGCTGAAGCCAGCCCAACTCAAGCTGGAAGTGAGAAACACTGAAGGCAACAAGCACAGCAGCAAACGGCTGCAGCAAGGGCTGGATTCTCCATCCACCCCGTGGTATCTTCCAGCCAGGAAAGCGTGCCTTTCTGGACACAGCAGAATTCTCTCTCAGCTTCTAAAAAAGTATATTATCCACAACATTGAAGGATGTATGTGGTCAGATTGAAAAAACAGAACAGTCCCTACTGGCTAATAAATACTTAATCCTTTCAGCGAACATTACGTTCACGGCTCAGACTTTTGCACGCCGGGCGCTGGCAGGCTGGCACTGGATGTGGGATTGCCAGGGAAGGTGAGCAACAAGTGTGGTCAGTGCTATCACGTTTCCGTGACTTTTTTGTCCCGGTCTTTCTGAATGCTGATGTTTTGTTTGACGACCTGTTTGCCGGTCCAGTGAGCCGTTCACAGGAGTAGCCAGTTCTTCTTTTGTGAAAGGTTCCAGCTTAGTTAGAAGGCAACTGTGATAGGAATGTTTCCCAAGGCAAGTTCTAATTTTCTGCATCTTGCTGTTTATCAGAACCCATATTTCTTTATTTCTAACAACAAGCTTTTTTGCATTGCTGCTGTGAAACATTAGGAGTAGGCCCATGCCAGTGTTTTTAACGGTACACAGCCAGTTTTTAACCCGTGTCCTTCCTAAAAGTGCGCTTTCTTTCACTGCTGTCATAATTTTCTCTCTGAGATCTCTCAGCTGTTTTTATCTAAGCTTTTGTAAAATTCTTCAGTTAGGACCAAGAAAAATTATTTATATGTAATTGTAAACACACAGTGAGACCATTAGTGAATATAGTTGCTGATCCTCGGCTTCCAGGATAATGTCCCATACCAGGACTGACTTCAGAGAGTGCACCAAGAAGGCAGAACCATGCCAGCACTGGATGAATGTTTGTATTGCTCTACATTAAGGCATCAAAGTTTGTTCATGCCTTACACTGGACAGTTTTACAGTCAAATAGCTGTTTATAAAGGACACTGAATTCATCCCGAGCCACATCAGACCTGATTCCCCTAACATATACCTAAGTGTGAGGCAAACCCCGAAATTCAGCCCTCAAGGAGGGATTCTCCAAGGATCACCACCTAGACCACCGACCCCATCGCAGCACCCAGTGGCACGTGTTGCTATTACCCTTGGGCTTTTCCTCCCAAGACGCAAACGCTCATCCTTGGCACGTGTCAGGTCCTACCTTTGCTGTTGCACAAAGTCGCTGGTGAAGAGCTCATTCGAACAGCGGGAAGGTACGCCGCGTCTTTGGAGTACGCATTCAAATCAGACTCACCTTCTGAGAACTGGGTGCTTTTTTGTATGTCGCCTTTGAAATGGGCACAGGTCTCTGCACGGTGGGAAAGCTCCTCCCTGCCTCTCAGGAGCAGGGACACACAGGAGAAGCCCATCACCCCAAGTGAGGTCCCTCAGCCTCCTGCTGCCAGGAGCAGAGGGGCGTTCCTTAGTTGACTGCCTTATTTTGGATGCCAGCCACAGAGTGAGTCCTTCCCCATACCGCGGCTATTCCCTTGCTACTCAGGAGAAATAAAACGATAACGTGTGAGAATAATTTCTTTTTTTAAGGCCTAATACCAACAGTTCTTCCCCTTGTTTGCTTCTTGACCACGGACAAAAAATTTGCTCAGATGAGGGAAGGAAAGGTGCTGGGGCTGAACCCCACAGCCACTGCATTGCAGGCTGCACTGCAGCATGAAAAACAAATTTACCCAACTGGAAGAGGGAGAAAAAAATGGTTTAAATATGAATTTTAAACCTTGCACCTGGTGCAGAAAAAATTGAAACTTATGCACATTAGGCACTGAAATATGATTTTGGCGTGGGACAGGCATTCAGAACAATTCATAGCCCTTGGAATATAAAAATTACATTTTGGGGGAAACAAAACAGCGTCGAATACTAATATTTAATTGTGAGAATTTTCTGCTAAAATTCATTTAAAGGCTTCCAGGTCTTCAAAATTCAAAGTGTTCATTCTTTTCGGATTTTTTTTCCCCATAGCTTTGTAAACAATCAGCATTTGAAAACCAAATAATATTCTTTCTCTCGTACTTTCCGTATTTTTTTGGTTTTATTGCAAATGCTTAAAACGTAGCTTAAAACGGGTCTCTTCTTACAGGAGTTGTGACCCGTGCCATGTAGCTGGGTATTCCAAAGGGCTGATACTGAAATGAGAACTTCGATCTCTCTGTTAGAAACGAACCTCCCTCCTACGCACCGCCGTCCGAAGGAGCAGCTGAGACGTATTCACCTGCTGACGCCGGTGTGTACCCCCGGAGCGGAACGGTAAGGGGGTAAATCCACTTTTCCTTCACCACACCTTGTTCTTTTCCTCGTGCCTTTGCCCTCGGCGTTCTCTTCGTTCCAGTCGCCCGCAAAAGCACGGCCGCTCCCGGCGGTTGTGACGGTGCGGGGTTCCCGGGGCGGTTCCCCCTGGGGAAGCCGCCGGTTTTCCCTCCTTTGCTCCACCAGCCCTTTCCGCACTCGTAACTTTTGGCGGCGGCATTTTCAGGAGGACGTCGGACTCCGTGGGATTTGGGAGCTGTGGGGGGTGTTGCCCAGACCCCTGCCCTTCCCGGAGCCCCACTTCGCCCCCACTTCCCGACCGGGGGCATAGGCGGGGGGGGGCGCGCGGAGGGACCCGGCACGGGCGGCGAGGCAGCAGCGCGGCACGGCGAAGCACGTGAAACGAAATAAATGAAATCGTGAAATAAAGGAAATCGTGAAATAAAGGAAACGAAAGGCAGCGGGAGAGGG
>NW_010561926.1:3349-3665 GCF_000687285.1 Phaethon lepturus | reverse complement strand
GTGCTGCTGGAGGACCAGCCCGGGCTGCTGGGACCCAAGGTGAGCACGGGGGCAAAGGGACAGTGGGGCGCCCAGGGAGCAGGGTTTAGGGTGCAGAGGGTGCATGGGTGCATGTTTTGGGTGCGTGGGTGCAGCGTTTGTGTGCAAGGGGCTGGGTGCCAGGACTCTGCACGTGCGTGGGGGTGTGAAATGGGTGCAGATGGTGTCTGTGGGTGGGGTACGGCCGGTGCCATGCAGTGGCAGTGCCTGGGGCCATTGGTGCCAGCCCAGGGCCATCGGTGCCAGCCCGGTGGCAGCGCCTGGTGGCAGGACCCCA
>NW_010561926.1:2900-3180 GCF_000687285.1 Phaethon lepturus | reverse complement strand
CATGCCGAGCACGTTACCAAGACCAAGACGCCCGAGGACTTCACTGACAGGTAGGCACGGTGTGTGGGCACTGGCGCTGGGCAGGGGGGATCTGTGCCCATGGGGGGCACCCCCAGCCATGGGCAGGCTGGTCTTGTGGTGGGGGTTGCCCTGGGGCAACGCCGGGGTGCCGTGGGCACGGTTGGTGCCAGGGCAGTTTGGAGGGCAGAGGCTCTGACCGGTGGCCCTGGTGGCAGCCACGTCGCGGAGCTGCTCTTTCTGATGGAGCAGCTGCGGAGCC
>NW_010561926.1:2346-2750 GCF_000687285.1 Phaethon lepturus | reverse complement strand
CTGATCTGTGCCCCCCGTTGGGGCTGTCCCCGTCCCCTGTCCTGGCTGTCCCTGATCGGTCCCGGTCCCGGTCCTGGCCCCACAGAACCTCTCCGTGTGCCCCGAGGAGGAGTCCATCATCCTGTCGTCCTTTGTCAGCTCCCTCTCGGCTCTCTCTGTCAAGGAAGGTACGGACTGTGTCCCCCCTGGCGCATCCCTGGCACTGCCTGGGGACCGATGTCCCCCCTGCAGCAGTCCTGGACCACGCTGGGCACCCAGGCACAGGCTTGTGGGGCAACAGGGAGATGTCAGCTCCTGGGGGTCCTGTGGGATGAGCACTGCCACCCCAGACTGGCACCCCCAAGACCAGTACCTAGCGCTCCCAGACTGACACTCTCCCCCTCCCCACGACTCCCCACGTTTCT
>NW_010561926.1:1302-1931 GCF_000687285.1 Phaethon lepturus | reverse complement strand
GTCACGGGGGGTCACCCTGGCTGGGGGTCTTCAAGCCACGTCCAGGCATGCCTGGGAAGGTGCCCACCTATGAGGGAAGGGACGGAGGTGGCTGTGGGGGACATGTCACCCATGGGAGAGGTTGGGTAAGGTTTAGGTGACATGGGGACAGGGACAACACACACATGGCACAGAAGCAGCATGTCCAGAAAGACAAATCCTGTCTCCTGCCCTCCTTGCCCCTCTCTCCTGCCCCCTCTGCCCCCACCCCTGCAGTTTCTACCATCGCCCCGTGGAGAAGATGTTTGTGGCCACGATGGAGCAGCCCTCGATGCTGCGCTACAGCATCGCCTTCCCTCTGCTCTGCAGCCACTTCTCCCGCTGCGTCCACCCTATGTGCCCGGAGGAGGTGGGTCCTGCTGCCTGGGGGGACACGGGGGACACAGGGACACTGTGGCTGGGGGGGGCCCCGCTGGCGCAGGCGCACGCGTGGGTTGGGGACAACAGCAGCCGCGTGGTCTAGGGGCAGCTGGTGACACACTGCGGATGTGGCCATGGTCCACACGCCTTGCCGTGCCGGTGCTGTGGCTTTCCCCCTGCAGCATCCCCACCTGAAGGCCGTAGCGCTGGGGCTGTGCAACAAGTTCCTG
>NW_010561926.1:665-1265 GCF_000687285.1 Phaethon lepturus | reverse complement strand
GCGCCGAGCAGCACAACCTCAGCGAGCAGGTGAGGGTTTGCCCTCCAGGGCCCCTGGGCTCCCGTGGCCTTTGGGGTCTCCATGACTTTCAGGATCTCTGTGGCCTTTGGTGTCTCCAGGGCCTCTGAGGTCTCCATGACCTTTGAGGTCTCCATCACCTTCAGGATTTCTGCAGCCTTTGGGGTCTTCATGGCCTCTGTGGCCTCCACAGTCTCTGTGGCCTTTGTGGCTTCCAGGGTCCCCATGGCCTTTGGGGTGTCCTGGCCTCGGGGGTCTGTGTGGCCTCCTTGGTCTCCATGTTCTCCAAAGCCTTGGGTCAGCAGAGGCAGTGGTGGGGGAAGACCTGTTGGGTTCTCCCCCCAGTTCAGCCTTGGGGACTGTGGCCTCTGGTCCTGGAGGCCCCGGGCCCGCGCCTCGGGTAACCCCGCTGCCGGGGCCCGGCAGCTGCTGCCCAAGCACTGCGCCTCCACTGTCAGCAAAGCCCGCAACAAGAAGACCCTGAAGCAGCCGGCCAAGAAGGGAGAACCTGAGCGGGACAAGCCGGGGGCTGAGAGCCAGAGGAAGGACCGGACCCTGACCACCAAGTGAGAGGCACCTGGG
>NW_010561926.1:0-256 GCF_000687285.1 Phaethon lepturus | reverse complement strand
CGGAGGTGCTGGTGGGGCTGAGTGCCTATGTGACCTTCATCCAGTCGCTGGGGCAGTTCGTGGGCTTGGACACGGGACGCATCATCCGCAGCGTCCTCCTGCAGCAGACGCAGCCTCGCGACGCCGCCGGCGAGCAGACGCTCACCACCATCTACACCAACTGGTGGGTGCCACGCTGGGACTGGCACCCTCCCTCCCTCCCTCCCTCGTGGGAGGTGGCCCTGCGGTGCCGAGGGTTGCGGTGCCGTGGGTCATG
>NW_010561925.1:4001-4782 GCF_000687285.1 Phaethon lepturus | reverse complement strand
CCTAGTGTTTCTGTGATTTCTGTGATTTCTAGATACTGTCTTTAATTGCAAGTCGGTCTTGACAAGAACCAGTTTCTCTATTTCTTGGCTCTTGCCCTGAACTTGTGGGGAGGTTGAAGATATCACCCGCTATATTAAGCACGATATGCAGTTTAATGGCCAAAAAATGCAGATCTGGCCCTCTGCCTCCTCTCCCACCCATGCTCCCAGCTCTTAAATAATTTGCTTCCTTTAATGTTTTTATGTGAACAGGTTTTCAGGTATGGCAGAAATCCACTGTCAGCAGTTTTGGTAAGAAAAGGAGAAGGAGACAGAGAGACACAGACAAGTTCTCTAAACCCAGGAAAACCTTGCTTGTAATTCAAGATAAACAGGCAGTCTATAAATATAAAAACAGGCGATGAATCTGCAGCTTCTCACAGCCTCAGGGTCTGCCCTGCTGCAAGGGCACGCTGGGGGCCAGCCCCTGACCTCCCAAACCCACGCCAACGCTGGGGAGCACGTTAGCCCTCTGCAGAAACACAGCCCTCTCGTCACACGGCAGAAATCGGGCGCCCCAAAATAAAGGCATGAAAAGCTCTTCGATTGCCACAGAAGAGCAGGACGGGGAAGCAGCCCCTGCCAGGGCTTACGCCAATTAACGGGTAGTTGAAATACAAATTGCTTAACCAGCAGCCGGAGGTGCCGGGGGACTGCCGGGAGCGGCGTCCGGCTCCCCCCGCACCCCGGCAGCTCCAGGCTGACGAGAGCCTAATTGCAGCCGGGGGGGGAGAGTGGGACC
>NW_010561925.1:603-3970 GCF_000687285.1 Phaethon lepturus | reverse complement strand
CCCTTCCCGCTGGCAGCGGAGCTGCGCGTCCCGGGAGGCATCCTCCCCGGTGCACACGCTGGTTATTTAATAATCTGCCGGAGCCAGGCACGTTCCCAGGCCCGCGAGACACCTCTTCCTTAAGGCAAGGGAACGCAACCGCTTTCCCACCGGCCGAGCAGCAGCGGGGCTCACACCAAAGCCCCTCGCCCGCGCCGTGCGGCACGCTTTTCTCATCCGGGGTTCCGCTGCATCGCCACTCCTCCTCGCTTCACCGCCGGGGTTTTTGCGGGCAATAAGCCGAAAGCATCAGTGCTGCATCCCATCGGCTACACTGGGTCGTCCTCCGAGATCCCAGCCCGGCACGGCCGCGCTCTCCCCGGCGACGGGCATCCCTCCCGCACGGCTGCCCGCCACCTTTGCGGGAAAGGAGGGGAGGTCTAGCCAATTACTCCGTGCGAGACGCGTTAGCGATGAACAGGGGGAAGGAAAGGACCACAGATAAGCCTTAATGGTATAAATGTATCCTATAATTAACAGTTAACATGCAGGGAAGGTAGTCCTCAGATGGAGTCGTTGCTACCAAGGAGAAACGTGGTCATTTATATTCCGTGTGGGTCCCGGAGCAGGCGAGGAAGTTCCCGCACACACCGCAAGCACTTGCGCGTGTAAGTAACGGCTCCTTCCAACGAGGGAAAGAATATACGGCAAACAAAGTTTTGTTCGCCTGCTCAAGTATTTTATGTTTAAATAATACGAGCTAAGCGATGCATTTCTGCTCCAGCACTAATCACTGCCGGGGGCCGGTGGCTCCGTTAGGGAAATTGCCTTCTTCAATCGTTGAGGACCATCTTCGGCTTCTCTGGACCCAGAGCTGTTCGTAATTAGCCTGAGTGCTCTTACTCCCATATGGGGTTTTGGGGAGAAACCCAGAAGTGGGGATTTAATAGCCCACACACGACTTGCAACTGGCCTGCCGGCCCCGGGCGGCATCTCCCTGCCGCGACGCCCAGAGAAAGAAGGGCTGGAGGAGATGCCGTCCCCCGCGAGCTGCCCATCGAACGCGTCTCAGCCAAGCTCGCAACACAGCCCCAGGCTCGGCCGTGCTGGGAAATTCCGCAGCGACCTTCAGCGCGGGCGGGGAGGGCTGCCCAGAGGAGGAATAAAGAGCAGAGCGGCTGAAAGCAATTTCTAGGGAGTGCAGCAAGTGTCTTCCCCGCTGCAAGCACGCTCAGAGCTTTCACTGCCAACCTAAACATTATTCTAGCTGTGAAACCGAGCCCATAATACATGTCACGGTTGGAGACTAGCAGGTTTTTATAACCAAATCTGGAAAACAACAGTTGCACACTTATTTTTAATACATCACGGCTTTTCCCTAACCAGGTAAGAGGAGGAAATCCTTCCCCCGGGGCCTCGTCAGCCGCTTGGAGACAGCGGATCCCGGAGCAAACCAGCCAAGGGGTAGAGAGGACACGCAGCCATCACCCTGCTGTGAAGGCTGTTGTACTTTTCCAACGGCTAAAATTGCAAGTACGCATCAAATATCTTATAGCGACTATCAGCACGTACAATTTGCGGTCATTAAATGCATTTCCTTTACGTTTCCCTGAGGCTAGAACAAACCTTAGTTTCAGATCATTTGCAAGAAAACTCTCCGAAGACTATAATTTACCTGCTGCCAACACCATAAATCTTTAAAATTAGTTAGTTGACTGTTTGCTAATGACCATAAATGTGCTCGCTAATACAGCTACTTTTTAATTAGCTCACAAGAAGAGATTTGAGTGGAGAGGAACGCTCAGAATTTTTTAATGGAAGTCAATATTATCCCAAGATCCCCGAGACGGCACAAGTTAAAGCGCGCAGCCTCCTTCCCCCTCCAAGCCCAGCCATTGGGGGGCAATAGCCTGTCCAGGCTCGCCGAGCCGGATCCAGGCTCCTTTCACCGTCCCGGGCTGGCAGCACACACGGGCACACCGGAGCAGTAAACTGCCCAGCGAATTATGGAAAACGTGGGATCTTCCCGCTGCCGGGAGGGAGGTGGGGATGCAAGCAGCGGCTTGGCCCGGCGCAGTGCCCGGGCACCTGCAGGACATGGCGAGAGGCAAAGGGACCGACGGGGCTTCCCCGAGCCGTACATCCCCCGGCATCCCGGCAGCATCCCCGCCGCAAAGCCATTCGCTTCAGAGCCAGCTCCGTACAGTTACACGCGCCTCCCGCGCAGGGCAACAGTTCTGCCTGAATTCCCACATTTATTCTTAATTACCTCGTGAAGAAGTCAGATATATTGACTGCCGCCTGTTCGATACATAATTCATGCGCCGGGAGAGGCAATTTCCAAAAGTTCACCTTGCTGGATCCTTCCGGGAGAAGGGAAAGCGGGGTTTTTTCTGGGCGTCAGCAATTGCACGCCCTTAGCAGAGACGGATCCCTGCGCTTTACAGGGGCAGCGGATTTCCAGTCGCCGTCGCAAAACACGGGGGCTGCAAATATTAGCGCTTGGAGGCATTTTGCAAGGCGGACATTTTAATTTAAATCGATGAGTTATCGATTCATTTTTCACGCTGCAAGGAGAGAGCACGGTGTGTATTTCTGCCACTCGGTCTGTACTTCTGATGACCTCAGGCATACAGTATAAACCTGATGTAAAATATTTCCTTTCCTAATAGGGAGCTTTTATGGCCTTGGACCTGAGTGAGCAGAAAGTCATCTGGGAAAGGATGCCTGAATAGGAAACCGAGGCAAGGAAGGTAATTAATGTTCCGCGCAAACTCAAATTAGCCTATCCCCGAATAGGAAGGAAATGAATCACAAGTTGAACTTTTATACAGCCTCAGGGTCTTCTCAGACACTTACAAAATTTCCTGGTGTACGGGAGCTGATAAAGGGCTCGGCTCCCCATGCCTACGGGCTTGGGGAGGAGCAGTGAAACAAAGCCAGGGAGGAGAGACCTGCTGCCTCGTGGGCGGCCACCCCACGCCTCTGCTTTGCTTTTGGAAGCCGGGAAGCTGGCGGGGATTTTTTAGGGGAGTTACCTGCATCAGGAAGCTCAGGGGACACGGGGAAAGCCATCGTTCAGACCGCGACTCTTGTCAGCACAATCCCTCTGCAATTAAAAAAAAAAACCCCGAAACATCGTCGTCCATTCACGCTGCTGCCGGACGTCTGCCGCAGGAGGTGCCGGCGCACTCCTGGGGCGCCCGGTTAGGAGGTGCCTGCCCCGCATCCCCCCTTCCCGGAGCGGGGGCCAGGGCCTGCGTGCAAGGTCCGGACGGGAGAGCAAGCTCCCACCCCAGGGACCTCATCAGAGAGCCAAGCGCCAGCTGGAGAGGGGACACGGGGCACGAGAAAGAGCCGCGGTGCAGCCATGCCCGGCACTGCCCGC
>NW_010561925.1:0-245 GCF_000687285.1 Phaethon lepturus | reverse complement strand
CGGGGGATGAGGAGTCCCAGCCAAGGGAGGCAACGGTGACCACCGGCACCAAAGACCTTGGTTGGCTGCGCTCTTCCCCAGAAATCAGAAATTTCAATCAAAATAACAGAAGTACAGTGGAACGGGCTCAGGAGGGAAGGGATTTTCCACAGTTTTCCATGAGATCCCAGCAGGTCTTTGCCCAGTCTGCATAATTACGTCCTTTGAACAGGCAGGGACACAGCAGGGCCCTGGGGCTCGGCCTC
>NW_010561924.1:17062-19492 GCF_000687285.1 Phaethon lepturus | reverse complement strand
AGCGCCTCGCCGCCCTCCGGAGGGGCGCCGGAGGGCACCTGCGGGGAAAAGGGAGGTGTCTGCTCCTTAGGTGAAGGCGAGTGACGGGGGGAAAACAAAACCTAAAAACAAAACAAAAAACCCCACACAATCCTCATAAAAACAAAACAAAACAAATCCCCAAGAAACAGTAACTCACCACAAAAAAAAATGAATTTAACATTGGAAAACGAGTCTGAGGCATGACTTTCCAGCTCAAGGGTATCGTCATCTTCCAACCCTAAAGGTTCAAAATTATTATGACCCAGTCCTTTGCGTACTTCATGACATACTCAGTCCATGTTCTGAACCAAATTCCCTAGCCACCAAAGGAGAGGGCACCTTGCTGAACTTTGCAGCAGCCTGAAAAGCAAGGGAGAGGGTGAGTGTAGAGGTTAAGGAGTTTCAGAAAAACACACTCCTGTAAGCATACATAATTAATTGCCCTTACAACTTTCAACAAGCTGTCCTTTTACAGACATTTACCGTTAGAGTCCCTCCAGGCCTCTCTCTGACCTGGAATTAATACAGTTCATAAAATGAGACTCATGGCAGGGGTGACCCACTTATCACTGGCCCAAACAGGCACACGCAGCTGCTGAACAGGTGTGTCATATGTATAAAAGGTGGCAGGCAGTAATAGAAAATGACTCAGGGATTTACCCAAAGAACACAGCAGGCATGCACAAGTAGAATGAGTCACTGCTCATTCATTGAGGCAATTAATCAGAGACAAAATTAGAGGGGAATGACTTATCTGAGGCTAAAAACAGGCTTTTAAATGCCTGCTTCTCTTCTGCCTCTCTTACCTGTAGAGCCCATGCTTCTCTAAAATGAGAAATTGAAAACAAAAGTTTTCCTTGTTAGCAGTATTTATTTAGGGTGAGGTGAACTGGGCTTGGAGATAGCAGGAACTGTTTTAGAAACTTCAGGGGATAAAGTTTATTGGCTAAGTTGGGCGGGAGTTAAATCACAGGGCATACATTCCCTTTTGCAGACAGGATCAGGGATCTGAACATCAGTGATCAGTAACTTTGGTTTGTTTCATCTTTAAAAAATCCTGCATCATCTGTGACTTTTAGCCATACCACTAAGCACATAGGAAGGAATCTTTTCAATACTCTTTGAAGACAAAAGTTCAAGAACAGATTATGTCATGTGTATTTCCTAATGGGAACACAGACTGCCTTTACAGCCTTGAGTTACATTCTCCAAAACACTGTCAGTCGAAAATATAGGCAGTGTGTATTTGAAAATTTTTCAAAGATGCTTGGCTTACAGAATTTTAGAACAAGGTTCTCTGTGGTCCAAGTCCATTTTCTTTCTTAAGCAGGCAAAGAACACCAAGTGTGTAAAGCAAAGTTTCTCTCATGTACCAGCCTCGTTGCTCAGTGCAGTGATCTACTACATCCCCTTTCTTCTATGTGGGGCAGAGAAAGCAGGAAGTGAGAAGAGGATAAGACATGACATCAGAGGAAAAAGGATCAAGCTTTGAGGCCGAGGTTGCTGACATTCAAGGAACTACAGTAACTCGCTCCCCCTCCCAACACACGTCATGCCTCACCTTTCCCCTTTCCAAGCACTGAAGCCTTGCTGTAGCAACAAAAGAAAAATAAAAAAGACTCTCAGATATAAAGATGGTTCTAGAAAGCTCTTCTGCAAAGTCATAATTGTTTAAAGTTGGCCACGTAAAACTGTTCTAAGGGGCACTTCTCCATGTTTCTTTAATACCATGTAGAAAGTATGCACAATCACCTTTCCATTGCCATAAAGGAAGACTTCTTCTTTAGCCATGTGACTTGGTCGAGCTATCCAGATTCACAGAATCACAGAATGGTTCAGGTTGGAAGGCACCTCTGGAGATCATCTGGTCCAACCCTCTCCTGCTCAAGCAAGGCCCCCTAGAGTCAGTTGCCCAGGACCATGTCCAGGTGGTTTTTAAGTATCTCCAATTTTACAAGCCACATTCAAAACTGGAATGGTCATAATGGACAGCAAATACTGCACCACCACTATTCACATGTGAAAGCCGGGACTCCATCAAGACAATTGTGAGGGTCCTCAGAAGTCACCTTTTTATTCAGGAGGACCCATCTGAAAGACTTTCATTCAGTAGTGTCCATAAGGATGGTTTCTGGTGGGTAGGGTGAGGACACCCATAGAGGGACCCTATCTTTCCATGAAGACGGAATGGCTGGTTTCCTGAGGACTCCTATTGTCCTGTTAAAAGATTGTCAGTGAAAAGTGATTTTTGTCTTCCCCTCAAAGGGAAGGAAGGTCATTGCCCCTGCCCACAGCCAGAACAACCCCCTCAAGAAGCCCATGGCAGAAAAAAAAAGGGAAATATTTCCAATTTTAACTTTTAAAGTCAGTATGATGCTTCCCCTTAGACCTCACTTCATATTATCTTCA
>NW_010561924.1:0-17031 GCF_000687285.1 Phaethon lepturus | reverse complement strand
AAGAGTCCCCTATTCACCTCACTTGCCAGGATCACTCCCTCACATGTAAAAGGCATTTCTTCCACTAACCTGTAAAACTGCAGTCAGAAATGAGGATTTATGTCGTTCTTCCTAGCTCCCCTCTTACAATATTGGAATAGAGGCCATATGTTTTCCTTCTCCTGGAATTTACCCAGTATTTCAAGATTTAACATTAATATCAGCAGACCAGAATGCTTTCCAGCCAACTCCTCTCACAAGTTGCTGTTTTCTAATAATTTTCCCCTATTGCTATGGGCTCTAGTGTAGTTTGTATTCTAAGCAGAATATCCTCCCTTCCAAACAGTCATCAAAAAAAACAAATCCACTTTTTTGAATCTTTATTAACAGACTTACTTCCAAAAAACAAAAGGGCCTATGCCTTCAGCACAGTAAGTTTTGTTCCAAAAATTAAACACCTTCCCATTATGTTTAAGGAAAACTTATCTAGTTGGTTTTCAGCACCCCCTCCCTACAGTTTTTTGTGCTTTGGCAGTCTAACTTACATCAAATACCACCTATTACTGCCTTTTTCCTGCATATCCTACCTATCTGCTTCTACTTGCTGCCTTCATTATAGTTCAGTACAATGGCTTTTAGCTAAAGCTATCATCTCTCTTGAAAGTGGAAATACAGCTCTTTGGCTGTCTAATACATTCTTCCTAAATAACTTCCCCCATTTGAAAATGTATTTTTTCTCCACAAAGGTTTTTTCCTATCTGTCTTACTCAGAACTTCCTCCTGTTGGGATGTTAGGCTTTTAGAGACACACCACACTGTATCAAACCACTAGCAGGGACACCCTGTTTCACATCCTAAAGGCTACCGCGTGGATAGTCCAAGACTAGCTTCCAGACCCCTGAATGCCTCCTGGCTGAACCAGTCTCATCTATATGGTCACCAGCTGCCTCTCAGTACTGACTGATTTTCTCCTGCTGGCTCCTAAATGATTTGGAGTCACTTTCCCTTGGAAACAGGGGAGTCCTTGAGGTCTGCAGGGCTGACAATGACTACACCCAACTGTGGACCAAAGATAATTGGAGAAAAATGGTTAAAAGCATGGGTTAAACATGCTTGAAAGGTATGAATTGTTATCCAATAAAGCTCTGGTCTCCAAGTCAGACTTTTCCCCTGCGCCCTCTGCTCTTGCCATCGCAGCAGGGCTTCCTGGCACATGCACAGACATGGAAAAATGAAAGCCAAGACAAGTGGGTCACTCCAGGGGAGAGTGGAAGACAGATGGTGTGAAGACTTCTCTTCCCTGCAGGAGACATCCCCACCCTGCTCCCTACAGACCTGTGGCTGGAAGAGTTGCTAACACCCAGCTTGACACAGAACAGAGAAGTAGACTCAAGCAACCTGCAAGAATGGACCCACGTCAAAACAGTCATAGGAAAGGAAGAAATGCCTCCAGGGGACTTGGAAGAAAATCTCCAGTATTTTTGTCTGATTTCTAGCAGTTTGGGATAAGACTCTTCTTGACCCTTTTCACTTGCCTGTGGTGTAGATATCTGAGTCAGTAGCTCCAGGATTTCTTCATAGTCGTTGGAGTGACATGGACATTTTTAGAGCCTGGTGATCTCACACTACAGCACAGCTTGTCAGGAGAGAGGACAGGGTTGGACAAAGGTTTCCAAAATATACTCCCAGCAAACAGCACGTGCGCAGAAACCACCACATTCTCACAGCTTGTTCTGATACGCCTGACACAAGAGCAGCTTCTCTCTTCCCCAAACCTCATGCCCTCCATGCCGCAGCCTGGGGCACCAGCCCCCTGTAGAAGCAATGCTGTAGAAGCAATACTGTAAAGATTAACCGGAGGCCGAGTTCAGACCCCAGCTAACCCAAAAGTGTCAATGAGCAAAAAAGCACCAGAGAGGTTTTGCAGCCAGGCACCAGCACCATGAGCTGCCTCGTCTCACAGTAACCCCCCCGGGCACAGGGCACAATGCTGTGTGAAATGCTATAAGCAACTTATTTTAAATGGCTGTACGTCAGGAACCCTCAGCCAAAATAAACTCCTAGGCTTGCTCCAATGCATCTTTTTTTAGAAAAGGATTTATATAAATGATCTTTTGTGAAAGAAAAATATTGTTGTGAGCCTGTGCGATATTTCACTATGATTTTTTAAAGAAAAAGTTACCTTCACTCTGGAGCATAGGAAGTAAAACATTAGCCTGAATAAGTCATACCTACCTTTTGCTGTCCTTATCACCTATGACAGGAATCACCAGGTGATATCTGGGAACAAGGATACAACTGGCACCTACCTGAAGAAAAATTAAAATGGCAACTATATAATAAAAGTAAGATTTTAGCTCTTCAAAAATATCTTCAGTAATAAGGGTCCTCTGAACATTAAAACCAGCTCTTTAAATGTTAGTTTACAACACTTATACAATATTTACACCTTATTTTCTTAGTGCTTGAGTTCTCTGCTAACTCTATACTGTGAGAATGAAGATTTGGTTAAAGTCTAGGTAATTTGCCAGCACTCCGGCATGTCTGGATTCTCAAGAATCCATTGCTACGGAAATAAAAAGGAAATTAAACCACTGGAAAAATAAAAAAAGTATGTTAGGTTGCTATGGAGCCCGATTAAATTTGGAGGTAAGGTTTAAGTTGCCACTTAATTCACATCATTTGAAGGTAAGATTTAACTTGATGCTTAATTCACACCATTATGCAGTGAATACGGCAGGAGATTGAAGGGCTCGGTGCTCAGCAGCACCCCAGGGTCCTCTCTGAAATGGCCCATGCACAGAAATCCTCTCCTCAAGATGCAGAGCGAGCATTGCCAGCTGCCAGCTTCCAGACAGCTCTGGCCACCCGAACCTTAAACGTCTTTCTGCAGGTTTCTCAGTCCTCTAATGTCATTTTTACATATAGTGTCACTTCAATGCATATAAAATTTAGCCGTTTAGGTCAGACTGTTTCAAACAGTTCCATGAGCAAGTGCTATTACACTGCAGCCTATTTGTGATATATTACAATGTAATATATATAGCAATGAACAGCCTTCTCTGAGCTGGTCCCTCTTACAAATTAAACATTGTAATCTATCAAGCATGCCTGAAACAGCCACAAGAAGAGTCATCATAAAGAAATCAGGTTTATTTTGTTTTTTCTGCAGGTTTTCTCTTATTCAAGTACTGACCAGTATAATGCATTATAACAGTACTTTTCCATGAAGTCTGGGATCTGGAGGTTTTATCAGCAGTGGACATAAACTCTCTGACAATGTGCTAGTGTTACAACACTTAAAGTCAGTCAAAGGATCCCTGAGATGAACTGGAGACCCTTTCACTACTCATCTATTTTTTATTAGCAGTAAAAGTAAAATCAGTAATCAGATAGTAAGTGCCTTCAATGTGAAAGCTGCTCTTCTGGAATTAGAAGTCATAACTTCACAAGTAGTTTTACAATTAAAGGCAAGACCACTTCTGTCAAATATCACATTGCTAGTTAATGAACTCTTATTTATGAAAGAAATTTTCTTCTTTTTTTTTAATAAATCCATGTTTTCAACTGGTACTTCAATTAAAACAAAAATTCAAGTTCTGGTCAACTGAAACTCCTGACCGTAGATGCAATTATACCCATGCAGCAATCTTTTATTTCTAACCAGACAACAAAAATCTGGCTGGGAATACCAAAGACCAGAGTTCACGCCGCAACCACCGAGGAGAACCACATGTGTAACACATGATAACAGAACAGCACATTTACCACCATGATTTTATATTGCAATTGAGTATTGCAAGAAGTTACAAATTATATGTGTAGAGCATCCTAAACATGGGCATAACATGGCCCCCCTGCAAGTTCTGCTGGCATGCTGCTGCAGTTTTAAGTCAGACATGCCTGTGAGAAGATGGTAACGCCTCTACTTCAAAACTGCTGTTCTCCAGTTCATCTCCAGTTTTTAAACACCTGCATCCTTCCATTTGATTTCAGAAATGTCTCAGTACCATCCACCCCCACTTCCCTTCCCACACCATCAATAGGCAGGGCTTCCAAAATATCTACTCCTGGCCCTGCCAGCAAGTCCCTGTGTTACCTAAGTGTGCTGCTTCCCCTCCTCAGGGCTCATTTTTTTTCTCCAGGAAATAGTAGTAAATAGGAATCCTCCTTCTATCAGAGAAGTGCTGCAAGGAAGGAGGCTAAGCACCAATCTGAAGCATGCACATACTTAGCTGGGATATTACTCCACATTCAAAGTTTCCTCCACTCCAGAACAGACGGCTTTTTTTATGAGCAGCATTTCTCTGGAGTAACTCCATGAATTTGCTGCCAGAGACTGAGCCCCATTCGCACGTGTGCTCCCACTGATTGAACAGGGCTGCGGAAACATACTCCAGCGCAGCTGGGCAGCAGGACAGCCATAAGGCAGGAGCCGTAGCCACTCGCATCTGCCAGGCCATTACAAAATCCCTCATAGCATTTGACAAATTCCCACCGGTGTTGCAGGGAACTTGGGTGGTGGGATTGACAGCAGACTCTCTTCCCAAAAACAACTTATTTTCCCCTGATCTTAAGAAAAGCTGCCCAGGAGGAGAGAGTGGAAGGGAGCTCATGAGGTCTAGAGAGCTACATCAGTCCTGGCAATTAGTCAGGAATACACAACATTTGGGGAGCCCCACATGAGCAGTAAAACAGACAGGCAGATGATTGTGATGACTAACAGATGGTGATGGCAAGAGCAGAAACATGGAGCTCTTTGCTCCGGTCATGTTGTGTACTCGTGGGTACTTGTCACCGCAGTGTTTTAGTTGTGGGGTGCAAAGGAACTGCTGTTAAGCATAGTGACAGAATATAAGCTTTCTCTGTTGTCTCTACCCAAGGGGGGAAAAAATACTCACAAAATAGCCTGCGTCCAATATCTTTGTGGACTTTGTGCTGATGCTGGCTTTAAACCACCTGCAGGTTTCGAAGTGCCCACAACAACCTTGCGTACTCGTCAGTATGCAAGAACAACGTAAAACTGTGAGCACCTTTGTCATCTCCAGGCACTACGCAACACTTAAGTCAATAAGGTAGTAAATAGTGAAGATGAGTTACTCTGTCCATCAGCATTGTGACTATTTGCCCATAGGATTCAGACAAAATGTTTTTCTAATACCATTTTTTTTCAAATGCAAAATACTACATCTGGGAACCAGGAGCACAGATGTTGTCAATACCAGATGGGAGAGGCAGCCTCGAGAAGCAGCAGATGGACTTTGAAATCACTGCGAATAACTGACTCAGCATGAGCACTCGGCATGCCATGCCACGGTAAAAACAGCACAGTTTGTGGACACAAATATCAAGAGGTTGAGAAGCAATCTTAGCACTATTTATTATCTATGGTACACAGAGCACTGGGCTAGCGACTGGTGTTGGTTCACGAGACGTGCAGGAACCACAAAGTTCCAGAAGAAAAAGTTTCCAGCTTCTGAACCCAATATATACAATATACAGCTTCAAGAGCTCATTTTCCACAGTTCATCCAAGAGTTGAAGGAATTAGTGGAGAACATGGGGCAGTCTAGGACTTTTCAGCCTTGCTGATAATGATGCAGCAATCCACACGTTGAAGATGAATGTGGAAATGCAAATGAATCTCTCAGTAATGACCACAATCAAATACGGTTCTCCAAGTACTGGATGAATTGCCATTACTGAGCACCTTTAGGGCAAGACTGAGTAACTTTCCAGGAGGTATGCTGAGATACAGCTTTCAGAGTAAGTTATTCAGATAAGCAATAGAGAGAGGGTGGAGAAGCGAATTGTTGCAGGTGGACAGTCAAATCTGAAGCAAGTAGAGCCTCCACAAAGGGACAGCGTGTGGGTGTAATTCATGTGCCCCACATCTGACATGCTTAAAAGACTTGCCTTGCTGCACGAGGACCATGACTGAATCAGAAGTCCCACATTTCAACCATTCTCTTGCAGAGGAGACAATTTTCCCTTTGCTTGAGGTGCAATCAATATAATGTCTGGGTAGCACAAGTTTCACCATTTTTTGAAGCAGATTTGCTAGATGAGCAGGTGGAATAAAGTTAATATATATTTTAGGGGTATAAGCACATGAAATCCCTGGTTATGTCATTCACATACTAAACCACAGACCACAATAAACCACATTGTGTCAGAAGGGCTTTGACAGCAAGACCACCGCTACAGCACCAGATCATCGCTTGCCTGCTGGGAATACATAGGGACAGGTTATTTCCCCAAAGCAGTTCAGGCCTTGGACGTTTATTGGGAGTCTCCTGAAGTATTCAGGCTAGCTATAGGGGTTTATCAGTGACAAGAGGGTTACTGTTACAGATTAGATTAGACTGGCCAGCCTCCTTGTGCTCTGTCTTGGCCCAACCTCTCCAAGAGTTTATGCTTCTCTATTCTCCGAATGGTGAGGTGGCATGGACTGTCCCCTGCTCTACTGAAGACTCAGCACAGCATTTTGTGGGATCAGCCAGCCTAGCCAACTAGTTCCTGGTGGTTTACTAAACCACCCCACTGAGAGTCAATGTGATAACACTGAAGCAGGTAGCATGGCTTTCCTTAACGTACGTGTGAACTACCAGTTTAGGATCGAGCAGCTGCTTTGCATACAGTTCTTGACAAGACTCTCTTTTTCCAGCCTCATGACTCAACTCTTTCCAACTTGGAAAATGGTAAGGTTTGGCAGGTTAACCATTCCCTTTGCCTATAGGATATGGACTTCATCTTTTTCTTGTTGAGATGAAGCAGAACAGCTTACAGCACTGCTACTGCAGCAAAACATGACCATTATGTCCAATACCCACACTCAAGTGATGTTACACCCTTTGATATATCTCCCTTTTAAGTTGCTGGATAAATACAAACCCTATTTTATTGCTGAAAATAGCAGCTTCATATATTTAGGGTATTAGTACACTAAATATGTAGTAAACAATATTCAAAATAAGCAAGCATGCAAAGAAAATCTTTTTCTCTCACAGAAGCATCTATTCTGTCCCTTAAGGGTACATTGAATACTCAGATTCCAAAAATATTAAATATTCCATATTCCATCATGGGAGAAAGGAGGGAAATCAGTGCATCTGCCAGAACAACGGCAACAATTTAGGGTACCGTTTGTCTAATGTCTTTCACTCCCCCATCACAAGACTGAACCCATTTTGCACAGCATGTATAAGGCTGGGTTCTAACAGTATTACAGAACAGGACACTTATAATTGTATTTTCACTAACAACACAACAACATTAGAGCAAGAACATCTTTCTTCAGTTCCTCTCAGTGTTTACCATTATGTAAGTTCCTTATGGAACTGAGAGTACATACTGCCACTTGCTTAAGCATAGCTATTTTGCTGTTTCGGTATCTGACCCTGCAAATCTAAGTGTGGTATTCTAGAAACTTAAGGATGTTACCCAAAGTAACTCTGAAGCTTTTATGACGAGATAAACTGAGGAGTTGAGGTAAAAGGGAGTTTCAGGTGACAAGCAGATGCTTTATGTTGCCCAGCTGCATTATCAGTTCTCCATTTAAGTTCAAAGGTAAGCAATTACTACACAAGCTTCATGATTACTTCCATGGGATCACACTGCCTCTGCTAATCTCCACAGAAGTATCCACTGCAGGAGTCCTGAAGAGTGGAATTTCTCCAGCATTACTTAACTGAGAGGCTAGAGCTTGTCTGAGCTCTGGAGGGGATTAGGAGCAAGCACACTTTTTACAGTCCATATATTTTTTTGATCCTAGAGCAGGAGGAGCAGAAAGTAGACTACCACATACCCCTAGCTTTTATTTAGCTTTGATGGGCTCAACCCCCATTGACCATTGGTATGTAGAAGCATCAGCTTTTAGGACAGTGTGAAAGCACAGAGTGTGCTGTGAATACCTTGAAGAGCAATTGCTGACTGTTTCTCACCTCCTTGGCTCATGAGTTGAGGTATGCAGGGGCCCCTGATTTGGAACAGAGTATAAGCTGGAGGGCATCACAGAACAGACTGACAGGCTTTAGCTCAGACCAGACACTACTTAACAGGCCTAGGACTGTGCCTCAACATGTGTTAAAGCCAAGCTGAGACCAGATAATAGTCAGAAAGGGCAAAGTGGTTCTCTAGAACCTGTCACTATGATGTAAGTGAAAGATTAGTGTCCCACTTGACTAGTCTTCAGTAAGTTGAGGCAGATGTGTACATTCATGAAGAAAAAAGAGAGAGTACCCCGAATAACATGTAAAACCAAGCATTACTGTGTAGCCCATCACTATTTCTCCCCTCTCAATCTATTTTTACACACATTGCCAATAAGCTCCACAAATACTTCATCAGCACTATTTTAGATGCAAGAATTACTTGAGTCAAACAATGTTTAGCTTAAGTTTATTTGCACGAGAATTTCAGAATCATTAAGGCCCAAATCCCAATTTCCAAGAATGACAAGTGAACATCACAGTGCAGAACAGTAGACAAAGTTACTGTGGCCAATCTCACCTTTCAGATCATCACAAATCCAAGTATTTCTAGTACCTTGTTTTGCCAGCTTAAAAAAAAAAAAGACTCACTTCATCCAAAGAGGCATGAGAGATTTTCCAAGAGCTGACTTCTTTTAATAGTAAAAAAAAGGATGAGAGATAAACACAAAAAAAAAGGCTTTCTACATTTCAACAGGAAGTGCAATTTTAATCAGAAAGTGACAAGCCCAATCCAGACACTTCAGTGAGTGGCCTCCTCCTCCAACATAGGTGGAAAAAAAAAACTAGAATGCTCTAACCATTCCCCCCAAAGCTTCTACAACTATAGCCCAGCATCCCACCTTGTAACTAGCTTCACTGAAATTAAAGAACATATGAAGTATTCAACCATTTGTTAATATCGTGAAGTGTAAGACTTAGATGCAAAGGCTAGAAGTATTATTATACATTTGGCTCTCCCAATGCCCAAATTAGACCAAGTTGCCAGTGACTATGGTTAACTCATTGCTTATTCCTGTGCCCAACAACTACGGCACCCTGATTGAGTAAGTTGAGCGAGAGGGATAGTAAACAAGTACCATGAGTACACTGACAGCTTAGAATTGAAGCAATTTGTCCAAATTCTGTTCTAAGAGGCCTTTTCCTAAGCACTTGTATAGTGATAAGCAGAGATCACTACCAACATCAGCAGTTATTCTAGTGATCAGAAACCCACAAAGCCTAGGCAAAAGACATACCAAATGCTTAACCCCATAACTCAATCCCAAAATATGGGTCTTCAGTTTCCATAAAAAGCTTTAGATATTTAGATTTAAATACCACCTCCTGCTTTGTAGACAAGGTATTAATGTTAAAATAAAGTGTTAGGATCTTTTGAAAAATGGTTAGTCAAAAGCAAGCAGTAGTCTTCAACCTCCAGCTTAATGATTGACTGAACTGAGGTCAAACACAACAATTAAGTCTTAAATGGAGGGAGCATGATGTATGTTTTACAACTTTTCAGAGTGACCATGGATCAGCATAGGGATTTTAACAAAGTGACTGAAACCCAGTCTACTACTAGGTCTCCTTGGTAGCATCTATATTAAATAAAAAAAAAAAATCTATCCTACAATGAGGAAATCACACCAATAAACTGCAAATCAAGGGGGACTTGGCAATAAATACTGATAACAAATGCTTAACCTCAGACTGGCTTAGCCCAGCAGAGCTTATAAGCTACAGCAAGAAAACAGCAATATTCAACCAGTCTAGTTTACTAGAAGCATAGTCCTGAGGAATGATGCACTGATACAAGACTTGCAGTCTAGTGTTACTGCAGCTTTGTCTTGATGCCACTGCCCAGGGGGAATGTATTAGAGTAATAGTCTAAAGTATAGTAGTCTTTCTCTAACCTGCACTTGACACACAAGTGAGCAACACAGGATAGAGCAGGCTTGCAGAGGCATCATTAAGTACTGAAGGGGGAGACTGAATCAAGCAGGCAACCTAGACTTGGCCTAGTGTCATCACTTCACTTTTACCTAGTGCTCACTTGTATTACTGCTTGCTACAGGGGCCACCATAAACCTGAACTCAAACCAGCTAGCACACACCAAATTAAGCCACTGTCATATGCAATATCAGGCTGCTAGGACAACTTGAAACAGAAAGGGGTAGACTGCTGGCAACACAGTGGTGAAAAGCTACTGAGTATGCCAGCTCTACCTGCCAAGCCAGGATTATTTTGAGGGCAATGACATGAACAGTGTCCTAGCAATCCCTTATACAGTAGGGCCAATGCAGTAGGTAGTGTGCAGCTTCAGGATACAGTTTAACTATTCAAGAGCTTAACATCCAGCAGCCAGCCTACAAAGCATCAATATTTCTAATACGCCAGAGCAACTCAGACAGACGGGGAACACAACAGTCCTGCAAAGCTTAAACCCAGGAATTCAGCTGTTCAGAGAGTAGCCATTCAACATAAAGCTTCCTTAGAGGTCTCAGCAACAGGTTACATTAACAAAAGCACAATATTTAGGGCAGGAAGCTTAAATTCTCCATAGCTCTCTCTCAGTAGGAATCCATTAAAGCCTGCTTTCTAGCACTTCATTTTTCAATAGATGAACTTGGCCTGATGTTCATCAGCCAAGGCATTCAAAGGCTAGCAAAATGCAAGTCTGCCTGTTTCAAGCTTGTGAGGACTCCTCCTGAGCATCTGACCACTTCTTCCATGTGAGCTGATGCACAGAAACATTTTATAAAGATCATCCATGAGATCACGCAAGACAGATACATGCATGTAAGCTATTTGATATGCAAATCAGACAATGTCCTCTAGGCAGTGGTTTACTTCTGCAATGGGTATAGCTTAGGCTGGCTTTAAAAACAGCTATTTAAGAGATGATAGTAACTCCTAAGCAAAAGACTTCCTTCTTTCCAGTGATACTCTATAATAGGCCAAGCATTGCCTTGCATTCAGAAATTATGCCTAGGTTTGCATTCCAGCAGTAAGCTTGCACTAAATTTAACACACATGACAACACTGGCATCATATTAGTTTTTAGAAAGCCTTCCAGATAGTCAGAGTCTTGGGTGAGAGATGCCTTGTCTGTAAGCTACGTCAAGTCCAAGCCACAGTTAGTGAAAAAGGCTGCATTCACTTTCAAGTTTAGCTACTTCGGCTGACTACTCAGGAAGCCTTTAATGAAAAAAGCACAACAGAAGACACCAAATTATTTGTCTATTTGCTACTGAAGTTGCTTACAGGACTGTTCAAAACGTTAAGCTAAAGCATGCTTGGCTACAGTCTTTCTAGATTGTATCCCTCCCTGCTTCCTAAGCTAAATGAAGTCTGAACAAAGGGGTAGACTCACCACTTTGAGGCAGTCTTTATAAAGTAGTTGTGAGAAGCGAGAGAACTTGCAATGTAAATAGAATTTTCAGTCCTATGAAGAATGGGCAGGCTTTTCAGTGCCATTTAAGTGCCGCACTGCTACTGTTTTTCACCTTGAACAGCAACCATACATTGGTGTTTCACCTGCATTCTGCTTTACCCTCTAAGCTTAAATAATTTGTTTGATCAGGCACTTTGGTCTCACAAGCTTGCAGAGACAGCTAGAAGTCACAAGAGAGGTTTAGCAAACAAGTACTCTTAAACATTGCACCAGTACATATAAAATATCTCTAAGATTTGCCTTTCTAGTCTACTTCTCTGGTTAAGCAAAGGAAACTCAAGGTTTGCTCATTTGCTATATGTGTTTTACTATTGCAATTCAGTGAAAATCATCCAGTTAATATACCAGTTTCTAATACTGCTATATACATAACTAGGGAATTTTTAACCTTCCTTATAAAGCACAGGAGTTTCAAAGCAGCAAGTTCAGCACATACCCTTTAGGAAGGTCAGCCCCCCCACATCTCCAAGGGAGGTACATATTCTTCCAAAGGCTATTCTGAAAACAGGGGCAGACTTTCACCACATACAGCCTCTGTGGAGAGCTCTGCTTAGGATTTATATCTCTTCAAGTGAGGGTTAAGACCAGTAAAGAGGAAGAATTTGACTCTAACCACTCAAAATACCATCTCATACAGTGACCAGGTGATAGGGATAAACCAGTAAGCTCAACCCTTAAGTAGTGACAGAAATGCAAGCCTTCAGGACCTGCCTGAAGTTGTACAAGAAGAAATTCATTTTAGGAGGCACTTTAGGAATTTATGCTGTGGCAGGAGTGCACATCATCCTGCAACTTACAGTGGTTGTGGGGGGTTTTTTGTTGTTTTTTTGTTTGTTTGGAGGTGGGGTTTTTTTGCTTGCTGTGGACCTGTGAGGAAGAAAGCTGGACCAAACCTCAGTGTAAGAGCTGCACTAATTTCCAACTGTGCCAAAAATTGTTTTGAAAGATGCAGTCAGAACAGCTTTATCTTGAGCCTGAACTTAGCAGTATTTTTCCATCCTAACTATCCAAACTGTGGTTCCAATTCTATTTAAGTCTTCAATTCCTCATTTCAAGAACTTTTCACATTAGCAAGTTTTAAATCATGTTTTGGTGCATGTTTAGAGATGCCATCTTCCAAATTTTTGTACTCAAGAATAATTTAGCCAGCTCATGGGTTAGAGATAGACTTACTAATCCATCTTCAACTTCCAAGAAATTAATCTTGAACTTGAGGCAGGACCATATATCCCTAGGTACTACAGGAAACAACATTTAGGCCCTCTACAAGACAGACAGTATCCATACTGTTACTAGTTCTACACAGCCAGAAAGTAGAAGCATCCCAAGCATGACAGAGCCCACTCCCGCACGATTAGTTCAATAGAAAGTTGGCCAGATCTTGAACTGAGGAAGTGTAGAATAATGAGGTTAGGCAATAGAAAGCAGAGTTTTGCTGCTATTCCAGGAGTGGCTTCTGCTCTGCTCAAGACACTTTACAGTTTTTCCTCTATTAACTAACCCAGTTTACTGAATAGTCCACTTAGATCGCATGTTAATAGCCACTTCCAGAACTAGTAGTCCTCTTAACATTTGGCTGCTGGTTCTCTTCTCCTAATGAAGGGGAAATAAGGCTTCTTGGCATTTGTAGAGATATACTGAAAGGGTCATTGCAGGTCACCTGGTTGCATATTCCTACTGCACACCAGGAAATGAACAGTCCAATGCAGTCATGTTTCCATTAGAAAACCTCCAAGTGACAGTTATTACTTGTCTATATATACACTCAGAATCTTGGCCTTCAGTTGCCTCCACTCAAGAATGCCCAAGTGAAACAATCAATTGCAAGGCAACCAAGTGGGGTAGGACTGGCTGTACGGCACAGGAGCATTTGCAAGATAGTAGTTGCTGAAGTTCACATCGCTAACATAAGGTGCTGGCTGGTAGTAACAGGTAACATTAGTGGCATTAGGGATGATATTTTGTTCTGCCAGTACTTTGAGTGCTAGCAGAGAAATCAAGTTGAGAGTCTGCCTCCGCTCATGTCCCATGAGACAGACTGTGCTCTCATTCACCACCCTGCGCAGAATCATGAGGTAGTCATATTTGCTCCTTTCTTCTTTGGAGAAGTGGTTCTGGAGATAGGTCTCTAGTTTGCGCTGCTGATCCAGGATGTCTGGGAAGTCTATGAAGAATCGGGAGCACATGTAGCGCTCTAATGTTTTGATCTCATGCTTATCCATGGGCCTGAAGTCTCGTACTAAGAGGTTACTATACTTCAGAAGCCCACCACCTCGGATCTCTTCAGGATTTTTGGTAGCTATCAGCTTGTTCTGGAGGTGATCAAAAGCTGCTTCAAAGTCACCATACATACTCTCCCCAATCACAGTTGGATGGAAGTGCTCCGACATGGGGGTTTCTGAGTAGTCATAGTAAAAGAGCAGGGAGTCCAGTATGATTTGGAAAGAGTCCACACTGAACTCAAACTGTCGCCTTATACAGTCTACAAACTTCAGCTCCACGTTCCTGCCATGTTTGTTGGAAAGAGATATCAAGCTCCAGCGGTCAGACTCTGTGGACACTTTGACTAGCTTCTGGATGTAGGCTTCCTTCAGTGTTACCGGACTGATTTTTAGCTTGCTTACTCCTTCTGGCAAGAAATTCAAGAGGGATCGCAACACCACATCTCGAACTAACTGAAACTCTGCCTCACTTGGAAGAGAGACTTGAAAAATGAGATCCAGGTCTTTGCATCCCAGCCCATTATCCTTGACTAGGACATGACCAGCTGCAGAGCCATTCAGACGGACATCATGTACCACAATGCCTGCTTCACTCAGCCTACTCCGAACAGTCTGAACAATGTCCTTCAGAGTTATCTTCAGCGTTGGGAAGTTACCTCGTCCATGGATCGGCACCACCTCTGTAAGAACCTCATGCAGACGGCTGACCTGCTCCCAGTTCAGTACACTGCATGACATGCAGTCTGTGTTACTTCCTTTGCCTGCCATCTTAAGGTTTTTCTTCTCCAAAGAAACTGTAGGGAGGTAGAATAAAAAAGAAAAAGACAAATCAGGCTCTCTGTTTATACTTCCTAGCTATATCCTGTGCTCTACTTTTCCATCCACACACATACAAACTAGAAAGCAATAATTCTATGTAAAAATGATTATCAAAAAGCCTTTCACCTGACATGATACTCAGCTTCTCTATTGGTGCAGGCACAAAATTTTAGTTGGCACTGTCCTTTTTTTGGTGAGGTAAAGTACTTCAGCAAAGCAGTTTGCATCAAAGGGAAATTATCAACAAAGATGACACATAAGCTTTACCTAAATTTAATATTATCTGCAGCACCAGCCGATGTCAGAGGAGCCACAAGAGCAAAGCACTTCTGAAAGTTATGCTTTGAACTTGTTTCATTATACATAAAGCTCAAACTGCTCTCTCCAGCTAACATAATGATGGAAGACGCTCAGGTGTTAGTTTCAGGGCTTAGAGATTCAATCCACTGAAAGTGCTTTAATTACGCCAGAGACATAAGATCTCTTCCTTTTCATAAAAGTTTTTCCTTTCTTAACCATCTCCTATCTACCACTCATGGGCTAAGAGCCAAGTACACCTTGCTCCTGCAAAAAGCTACAGCACTTCAGCATCCTGGACAGAATTTCAGCTACAAGAATCAACTAAACAACTATTCAATTTGCACTCCCATCTTCATATGCAACTCTTTACTCTTCTTCAGACACACTGCATAATCAAGCTACCTTTTTGGAAATACTCATGCTTGCCCCAACCTTTCACTCATTTGTGGAGGGCAAACAAGCTTTTAAGAGCTGGCATACACTCAGATGAGGTTAAGGCACACATCAGGTTAGTGTTGTACTTTAATACTAAGGACTTAAGAACCTCACCAACCATACCTGATCACAGCCTTATCTGCAGTTTTGCACTTTTTAAGGCATCTCATCACAGTTGACCAGATCATTCTCTTGTGCTTAAGCGGCTTGTGTTTTGAAGTATGCGGATACTTGCATATGTTCTACAGTCACACAACTCCAACTGGTATTAATATACTTTTCTCTTTTTAAGTGTTCCAGGTTTCCATTGTGGCCAGGTGCTTCCTGACAGCTATAGACTAATTGAGGCCTCACCTTCTTCTGCCCCAAGTACTTGTGAAGACTGCAGCTGCCAAGGTCAGACTAGTCAGACTTAAGGTAGTTAACTCTTGCCTACCAGGAATTGTTTTAAACCCAACCATATTGCCTCCTAACATGCATCAACACAGTGCATGGCACACTTTTTAAGCAAGAGTCAAAGAGCAGCTATTGTCATTTCACGCCTGTTCTCTTTCGAACAGCTCATTTGACCTGTCACTTGCCCTACAGAAGAAAGTCAAATCCTAGTTAAAATATACAGTAAGGTAAAAATGCTCCTGGGGAAGTAATTTCTGCCCTTGAGCATGAGCTGCTGGATTACAAACTCTGCTGCTGTGGGTCACATCAGCTCCAGCAGGCACAAAACAAGCCTGTGATCTAACATGATTAGCCCAGGACAAATCAAGGGGTCCTTCAAACTTAATCCTTAAGGCTGTAATGCAGCATAAACCCAGAGGCATCAAGCCTGCCAGTAGTTGCCCTCAGGCACTTCAAACACATTAAAGTACATTTTCACCTTAAAGCCACTGTATTCTCATTAAATCCTTCACATCACTTAAGAACACAAGAGTATTCCGTGACTTCTGCCTTAAACACAAGTGCTTTCAGCTACTACCTCTGAAAGTGTTCCCTCTCCTCCTTCCCACCTGTAGCCTCTTCAGCAGCCAAGACAACACGGGCAGCCCACCTAGCAGCTACAAGCACTGGGAGCAGTGCTTCCCACCCCACCACAGGCACTTGGTGATCCTCATATAGGAGGACTGCCGCCCTTGGGCAGGGGGAAATGAAGTATTTCATTTCCAGTTCAGTGGAAAGTTTAATTATCAGCCTGTCAAAATCCCACCTCCAAATCACTCGCATGTTTGCCTACTCTGCGAGTTTTAAATTAGTGGTAGCAGGATCTTGGTGACTTTAATGTACTTGGGACACTAGCAGTTTGCCTGCCTCTTGTTTTGCCGCCAACACTTTCCGTCATGAGAAGCTCCGATACCTGAAGCTGCTCATTCACTGGGAAGAAGGCAACTCTGAAGCCACGATCGGCACTACCTATTTTTTACTACCAAGTGTACAGAGCTTCACTCGGATGCAAGCCTCAAACCGGCGGCAGAAAGAGCGAGGACAACGTGCCCGCACCTTAGTCATGACGAAGTACATTACGCTGCGGCAGCGGTTCCCCTCCCCATAAACCATGTAATTTGACACAACACCTAAAAAATTCAGACGACCGTACCGGCAGCAAGCAGCACCCCTGTGACACTACGCTGCTGCAAGCCCCCTCCAAACCCGAGCGGCAGCGCAGGCAGGCCGGGGCGGCTTCCTTCACCGGACGTTTCCTCCCCAGGGGAAGAGCCGAGCCCGCTTTGTAACGGGCGCGCCGTTAACGGGCGACTCGCGGGCTCGGCTCCGCCCACGCAGGACCCGCACTCACCCGGGGCACGCGGGACTTGCCGTTAAGCCGCTTCAAATAAGAACAATAATTTTTAAAAGCGTT
>NW_010561923.1:2946-3383 GCF_000687285.1 Phaethon lepturus | reverse complement strand
AACTTTATTTTCCGAAGGGATACCGCTTGTTTCCTGCACCGGGCAATAGATGCCTTATAGGGAAAACATACTACGTGTTGCACGCTGCTTTGCTCTTAAGATAGGCAAGGAAACTCTGAAGTTTCTATCAAAAGCTTACCAAACAGCTTTCCATATTCCTTCTGTAATGTAATATAAAATTAGCAACGATTAAGCTCCAAATGTCGACATTCTCAAGACTCGTAGTTTAATCCAGTTTGCAGCGAGCTCGGAGAGTTACCCCTACCCGGCACGATCAGCATCAGGGGAAGAACCAAGAATGTTTTAACATCTTGATTAAAGTAATCTGTGCGCGAAGTTACCGCATCACCCCAGCCGGGCGAGGAGGGACTGGTAAAATCAGCTTTCATAATCAAAAATAACGAAAAAGTCGAAATGAAATGACCTCAAAAAAAAAA
>NW_010561923.1:2439-2865 GCF_000687285.1 Phaethon lepturus | reverse complement strand
CTTCTCCCTTCTGATTTACCGACACGCCGCTGGCATCCGCATGCAAACTGGAACGGCGAAACTCGGCTCCAGACGCCTGGGTTTTCCCGCTTTTGCTATTATTATCATTATTACTGCTATCTTTTTTGCAAGCTTTTCAAGATTTTATCGGCCGAGGAGCGGCAACTCGCCGCATGTCAAAATGAGACGGAGAAATCAAATTCAATTTCCTTTATTTAAAGAAAGAAAGAAACTTTCAGAGCAGCGGTGGGGAGCTAATTTGATGCTCTTTACTAACAACTTTTAGCAGCTGTGGGTTTCCTGCAATGGGGTTGTTTCACTCCTCCGTCCTTAAGAAAACCAGCGAAATTTGGACCTGGCGAGGGAAAGCCTCGTGCCCGTAACGGGGCGGGGGGGGTGGGCAGGAAAACGCCGGCTCTGATTTTG
>NW_010561923.1:0-2329 GCF_000687285.1 Phaethon lepturus | reverse complement strand
CCAGATGGGTTTGCAGCTGGACATGGGGCGGGGACGACACGTCCCCGCTGCCTCACCGTGGGGATGAGCCCATGGTCGCGCAGCCACCTCCGGCTCCGCACTATCGCCAGATAAAGTCAGTGCCTTCGCCTGCCTGATTTTATTTATTTATTTCCCCCCGCAAAGAGCCCCCAAAATTCCCCCGTGGTGTCACGGAAAGAGAGCGCTGCTTCAGAGCTCCCCTTGCTCACAAGTCCCCCGTGTTAAAGGCAGGGGAGAGGGCATTTGTACTTAGGAAGAGGGGGAAAAAAAACAGAGAAAAAAAGAAAAGAAAAATCAGCTGTAGCTGGGCAGAAGAGGGGTGTGGGGGAGGAGGTGGGGGGGAGAAGGGTTTTGGCTGTGCCGTGGCTGACACGGTGCGTCTCCGCTTCCCGCGAAGCGACTCCGGCACCCCGGCTCTCATCCTCGGCCACTTGCTCGGGAATTCTCTGGGAGCCCCGGGACCCGCCGACCTCCCCCTGCCCCTCGTTCGAACGCCTCCAGAGGGCTTGGCAGCTCCCCCAAGGGAGGCGGCGGAGCTCCCTCCGTTCCCCCAGATCGCTCTCCCTGCGGTCAAAACCCACAGAATGGGCTCAAAAGGCGAGATTTTGGGAAACCTATGGAGGGAATGGACGTGATCTGCGCGCCAAAGCGAAGCTGAAGGATCAGCAGCCGCAGTTAATGCCAATCACTTCTACGGAGATTTTGGGGCTTGCTTTATTTTTTTTTAATTTTGGTTTTGGTCTGGAAACTTTTTTTCGAGTCTATCTAGAGCTGCGTAATTTGGTAATTATTTTTTCAGACACCGTTGTTTCTATCCAGCGTGTGCGACCAGGTTGTTAAAGACTGGATGATTTTTGCTCATACCAACTGGATCTGTGCAAGGTTTAATTAACCCCGTGCGCCTCATCACGTTTCTTTTACCGAACAAACTAGCTGCCGGGGCAGCTCGCGGTCAGTTCGGTACTGCTGCGTATTGCGGGACTGAGAAGGTATGACGCAATGTATGCAAAATGATTGTAGGCTTTCAGGGTGTTACCGAGGTTAAATGAAAGTCTCGGGACGGTAAGAGCAAAAAAACTGGTAGCTGTCCAAGAACAAAATCGTTATTTTTAATTGAGTCGAAGCTGGGTTGTTTTGTGGGGGGTTTTTGTGTTTTTTTTTTTTTCTTTTTTCTTTCCTAGTGTAACCGGGAAGTGTCTTTGTTCTGTATAAATTAGTGGAAGGCTTTAAAACGTGCTGGTCACGATTGCCTGGTGGGAGGATTATATACAGCAAATAGTGACAACCCTTAGCGAAAGAAATAGAATAACCTGGGTTTGGATAGCGGTGTCCCGGCGACGACTTGTCTTTTCCTGTCTTGTTTTCTTTCTTTTTCTCTTTTTTTTTTTTTTTTTTTTGCTTTGTTTTAACTTTCATTATATCCGAGCTGCGGCCAGGAGCAGGGGGATGTAATTTTAGAAATGTCCCCCGCGGCCCCCGAGCCGCCCCTTTATTAAAGAAACTTAATATTAAGTTGGTCTCCCTTTTTCGTTCCCTCAGTCCAAAGATTTGGCCGATAATAACTAAATCTGTGTGTGACGGCTCGCTTTCATGCCAGGCTCAATATCTAGCGCATCCCCTCGATGTCAGGTTTCTCAGCGTCCCGTTTTCGGACACCCTTGTCCTCGAAGATGTCCTCAAACCCATAGTTTGATGTGTGTTGTCATCCGTCCCCCCCCGTCCCACTCCCCGGTCCCGGTGGCACTGGGGCTACCGGTTTCGTGTCTTGTCAAACTTCGCGTAGATCTGGGTGTAAATTCAGGTAGTTTGAGCTCTACAGATGACGATGTTATCTTCCTATTTGGCGTCATTAAATTAAGCCGTTTTAAATATCCTCGTTAAAAGCACCAAACGCCAATACTCGGCACCTTGTATCGCTGGTACTTTTATTTCTGCCGGCACATAAGTAGTTGCTTAACATGTAGAAAGAAGCGGAGAAGCACCTCCTAGCAGAAAGTCAAACGGTGCAATTAAGCAAAAAACTTCAGAAAGTCGTGAAAAGCTGGAATATCGCTGTAAAAAGCAAGAACAACTGGGTTCTTTGGTGTGTGTTTGTTTTGTGTGTTGTTTGTTTGTTTGTTTGTTTGTTTTTTTCAAATATACCCGCCTTGTGGACTTGAGGTAGCCGCTGCTTCTCGTTTATTTACTCCCCCGGGGAAGACACCGAGCTCCCGAGGGGGCCCTATTCTGCTGCCGGGGCAGCGCCCGATGCGGCGGCGGCGGCGGGACTGAGCGCCGGCGGAGGGTCCTGGCGCTGACCCTTAGCCCT
>NW_010561922.1:16860-23995 GCF_000687285.1 Phaethon lepturus | reverse complement strand
TACCGGGGGGGGGAAGCCGTTTCTGGCGAGAAAAAAAGGGAAATAAAAACAAAAAGGGAAAACAAGCGCAAGCACAGCTCGCCCCGCGGGCGGGCGGCTCTGGAGAGCCACATCGCTCCGCGGGGTGGGCGACCCGGTGGTGCCAGGAGCTGGCACCGCTTTGGCTTAGGGTTTGGGTTCTGGGGGTTTGGGTTTGTTTTTTTTTCCCTCTGGAAAAAAAGGAAATAGGGCATGTTTTTCAAGTCGACAGCTCTCTTGGGAAAAAAGTCGCGGCGAATGAGTGGATTAGTACGAATTGTAGTGCAGCGACGGGCCGGATGTCTGAAAGGTTTACAAACACTTGAAATTCCTACGAGGAAGTGTTATTAGTTCTGTTTTGTATTTAGGGAAAATGAGGCTAAGAAAAACTGCTTTGTCAGCTAGGTATCACCATCCAGCTTCTACAAGACATGTAAGAATTAAAATATCCCAGTTAGATACTACAAGAACTTAAATAATTATAACCAGAAAATTATATAGAATGAGGAAAGTTACCTTTCCTAGTTTTTTTCCCCCCCTAGGTTTTTTCCTGTCATCCTAGATGGTATTGCTAGAACAGATCATCGCAGTCTGACGGGGGTCACAAAATCTTACTTTCAGAATTCCATATTTATTTCTTCTTCTAATCATGTTCAGCTTGTGAAAGCCACGTTCTCCACATCAAGCTGGGGCCTCATCACAATATCACCGACAACAGGGACACAGGCATTTATTTATCTAATTTCTGTCTATGATACATAAACTGTGCAAGCCACAGGTACTCCAGCTAAAGCACAACGGAGCAACACCTTCCATCTCGGCTCGGCAGGCACCACCAACCCGGGCACAGCTTTGCCGGTAAATGAAACTACTAAGAGTAAGACTGAGCAGATACGGCGTTGCAGAGGGCTGCTACCTCAACTCCTTCTTACCAGCAAACCATTACCTGTTCACAAGTGCTTTACATGTGTTTCATTCTCTTACTGCACATTGTTTCTAGACTAACAACATTCTTCTACAAGAAAAGCAAGTAGAGATCATGGGCCGAGGTGATGATGTAAACTAAAACCAAAAAAAAAAAGAGAAAACAAACGTCACTGAAAACATCATGACAGGTTACGACTGTCAATCCGCTGTTGAAGGCAGAGGCGCAAGGAAAAACACCAGCACTCCCCTTGAAAGCTGTTGTGAGGTGGCACTCTGCGTATTGCATGGTTCTCCCTGCTGCATGCCAGCTCATTGGGGGTGCAGAGGGTTAACTTGAATCACCAAGGTGATTATGTAGCTGTATGAACTGGCTTAGAAGATGGGTCTCAAACCTCAACAGCCTGGCAGATTACAAAGAGAGAAGAACAGACATCTCCAGGGATGTAGAAGAATGGAAGGAAATCGCTTACAGGAGTACAAAGGCATCTAATTAGAATGAAACGGAAGATAATAAGATAGAGAGAAATTTTGGCAGAGTGTATCAGAGAATAATTCCTGACAGTGAATCTATTAAGCAGAGGTAGAACCTCTCAAGGGGGTGTAGCAGGAGACCAGCTGGTCAGAACATATAAAAGTAGACTATACAAAACGTTAGAAACTGGGTAACTATAAAGGAAAACTCCTCTGGAACTACACCTAGTCGAACAGTTCTTTCCCATGTATAAACTTAGAAGCTAAGCTTTAATTAAGAGTGAAGCGTCACAGCCGTGATTATACTCCCTCACAGCTGCTTTTTGGTTCTTAATGTTACTATTGCTGCTTTCTTACACAGCAACTGAGCTTTGGAATCATGGCTGTGATTTTGAATGAATTTGAAACCAATTCGGAGAGTACTGTGCACAGAGAAGAACAGCAGGACAATACCAGCTGGGAGAGGTACTTGGAAAGGAGGAACCTCGTTCTGCAGTTCCTGCACTCCAACCTGAACCTCCACCACCTCCAGCACCACCAGAACAAAGTTGAGCTTCTGAAGAAGTCTTACTTTTACTTGGAAATTGAGCCCAAGCACATAAACGTGAGAGACCAGAACCACGTGATGCATCGCGCTGACATCTTGCAACTAATAGACCCCTACCAATTCCAGAGAATGAAGAAGGTGGGAAAAAAACAAACTGAAATCCAGCTGACACTTTTAACCGAGCTGTTAGAAGAGCTGGAACGAGGTCGGGAGGAGCTGAGCTGTTATGTAGAGACCTGTGACACGGTAACTTTCCTCTCCCAGTGGGACTTTATTATGCAGAGACTGTCCAAGCTCTCAGAGTTTATGGAAACTCTCCTTTCCTTGCAAGTGCCAGGAAAGCTCTACATCAAGCACCGTTTGGTGTCACACGCAGATCTTAGGGGTGCTAGACTGCCCAGCATTAGGCTTTCTCTCTGTACAAAGATGCCACTGATTTTTGATCGAAAAGAATCATTTGCACACAAGGACTGGGCCAAGCTCAAGTGGTTTACCGAAAATCAAGAGTCACACCTTGAACAATGTGAACTGCACTTGAAGTTACTGACAAATGGGAGTCAGACAGAAGCAGGATACAGTAGGATTCAGGAAGTCACCTCCAATACATGTGTAGTCCAGGACCTGCAGCCTGGCAGATCGTATGAATTCACAATTCGAAGATCAGGCACTCACACGCTTGTCTTTGGGAACTGGCACGACAGCATTACACTGAAGACAAAAACTAACGCTGTTGAAGACGCAGACAGCGGTGCTGGCGCACCAGAAGGATGAGGTAGCACACAAGAATATTTTTCTCATTTTATGCATTTGAAAAAGATGAATGAGAAAAATTAAAGATAAACCTTATTTTAAACATTTTGCGTAAAACTGAACTCGCTCTGTTTTCAATAACAATTTTACAAGCGCCTTCTGCAAATCTTTCCAGGTTAACAGTAACCCATTCCAAACTTCTCACACAAAATAACACCCTTAGGCAGCATTCGAGGCCCAACACTCGCCTCCCGCTGCCAGAACTCACAGGCGGGAGCAGCTAGAAGCAGGCAGTCTTGCAGGACACCTTGGATGCAAAGCACAGGAGATAGATAGAAGCGTCTCCATCATCCAGTGCTTTCCATCCACTGAAAGATGTCCAGTACCAGCTTCTTGCACTGATGATGTTTTGATTTGTTTTGTTTTTATATCCCAAGTTATTTTTCCCCACGTCCTTCCTTCAGAACACTTGAACTGAATCCTAAGCTCTTTAAATCACTCACCCTAACTCACCTCCATCTCTGGTTCCTCTCACCCTCTACACCCTGTGCCTTGTAAGTACCTTAGTATGATTTCATGCTCACCCCTCTACAGCGCATGAAAAGATCACTCTGAGTAACAAAAAACCCCAACCCCAAAACCAAACTCACAACAACCACCTCCCCCATCCCCTCAAACCCCCAAAACAAACAGGGAAGGATAATACATCCACACGACCAATGTGTGGAAGACAATCTTTCCTGCCACGGATTGCAGTTAATGCTCATTTTCTTTTTTACCATTTGGTTCAGTCCAAATATAGCTGTCCCCACGCAGATTCTAGTCAAACCATCACATAAACAGACCTTTTAGTAATAAAATTTATTATTTAAATAAATTCAAATAATTTTTACAATTATGGCTTAAATATCAAAAAAGGAATGTTGAGGTTCATTCTTATAAACGGTAGAAGCAGGTAAAAATATTTGTATCCAAAACGTCATTTGAGGTTTGCTGCAAGTCACAGACATACAAAAGATAAAAACCTGCCACATTGAAAGTCCCTTAATTTACACTTCATGACACTTAGCATTTCACTTCTATTGAAAAAAAACCCAGCAATTTATTGCAGTAAATTGATCGTCCTACACAGATCTGTCCAGATCCTCAAAAACAGCCCAGTGGGCTTCTCCTTTGCCAGCTGGAGCCAAGGAGAGGATTCCTCGTTCTGGATGTCTGTAATTTCACTGCCAGAGCGAGCAGGATGCAGGGCGATGGCTGCAGCCGCATGGACCGTCGCAGGCCGGCGCCTGGCACGCCGCTTGCTGCGTGCACAGGTTCCATTGTTCAACTTGGGCTCAAGCTCTAGCCAGCGCCAAGGAAATTAAAGTTATCCCGTTGGATGAACTGACATGTGTGTCCTGCAACAATGTTCTTCTGTCTGTGAGCGGTGGAAAACATAGAGCCTGTGACCGGAGAGATACCCTGTGCCCCGTGCTGCCAGTGGTTTCCTACTGGAATTACCAACGGTTTGGTGGTTTTGGTTTTTTATAAGTATTTTAAGAATATATGCTTGAACATAAAATTCTTTCAAAAGTAAATCCAAAGCTCTCTGTGCAAATGAAACCAGACTACTTTGAACTTTTTTTTTCTCTATTAATTTCTATGATTCTCTCTACCCATGAGCGTAAGGACAAGAACATGATATTCAGCTGTCACTAACAGTCTATAAAAAATGTGATTAATTGCACTTTCTGCTATCCCTGACTATTGCAGCTGCATGACCAACTCTCCAGGTACCTGCTCACAGCCCAAACAGCCCAAGAGTCCAGCCTGGCTGTTTACTGCTGCTTGGGTGCTCTAGGTCAGTGTTTTCTAAACACCAGGTACAAAATGCATCTTCAGAGGCAAAAAAAAAAAACAACCCAAAAATCTATTGTCTTGCAACACAGAGGTGACCGCGCAAAGCATTTCAGTCTAGGCTTCACCCTCCAACAAGCAGCAGTAAACACTTTTTCCCCGCTGAGGGCAAAGGGAGACGCTTTACGAGGTCTCTTTCTTGGTCTATACAAACACATGGACAAACCCTACACAAGAGCATTGGACTAAGCCGCTACACTTGGGGTAAATCCCCACATTTGCGTTACACGTAATGAAATAACCAGCCAAAAAAACAGGGGAGAGACTCTCCACTTACAGTAGATCATGAAAATGAGACCCACTGGTTCTAAAGGGACCAAGGTGACTTTGTTAGAATGATGCTGGCACCATGCTAAAGCATTTATCCCAACAATTCCAGCGTCTTTTGCAATTCTCCACACCATCTTGGAGATACCTGATCGCATTTCAGTAGTCCACTAAATGATTCCCATAGAAGCTTGTTTTGGAATTGCAATATTACTTGCAAAATCAGAGGCGCAGAATCTTTAAGATCCCAGCCAGGATGACTTCAAAGAGGACCAGTGAACTTTACATCTTACCAACCTTTATCAAGCATCTTTAGAACCAGCAGGAGTTACTTCCTACGGGCTTTTGTCCCTCACGGGATCACCAGCCATATGCCCGTTATTACGCTTCAGTAAGACAAAAACAAGCCTGGGTGGTCTCTACTGTACAGACCGAACCCACCAAATGCAGAAGTGCAGGAAGGTAGTTTAAAATAACAAAGAGAACAACAAAATTCCTCCATAGGTTCTTAAGTCAAGTCTAACACAGAGTCATGAGAAGAAACACAGCGCTAAATAAGGATTTTTCCAGACACAACTCTTTCTTATTGCACATTCCTCCCCACTGGAAAGAGCCATGCTGCATTTTCAGTTGCAAACACAGGACAAAATTCATCCTTGCCATAGTGCTGTGAAGTCACGGGCACCCCTCACTTATGCCAAGGAGGACTTGAGTCCCAGCACAGTATATACTTGGTGCAAAACCATCGTGATTGCTTCTTGGCACCATCCCACACGAACATCTAGAGACAGCCAAGCATGTGGTCCTGGGGAGAGCTGAAGCAGGCACTTCATACATTCAGAATTGAAATGAGATAAAAGACGCCCTCCCTCAAAAGTATCATGCTTCAAAAAGCAGTTCCATGATTCAGCAGAGAGCACCGCTTCACCGCTATACGTCTCTATCAGCCATACGTTATCGGGCAAAAGCAGCTTTCTCTAGTGAGTCACACCTTCCAGTCCACAGCAGTTTGTCCATTATACACATCTATGCTGTGGTACATTTATCAAATTTCCATCAGCTCTTAAAAACTCAGGTCGTAAGACTGTGAAACAAATTCACAGAGTTAAAAGTTAATAAATTAGAAGCAGCTTTAAAAAAATATAGGGTAGGAAAGGGTGGCTCTTACAGGAGCAGATTTCAAATAAAACTCAGAACAGTTTAAAATATGCTTACAAATTCCAACGTTTCCTGGTAGGAGCGGTCCTTGCTTTTCATTAACTTTATATTGGTGAGGATGACCTCCTTTGTACAAAGAATAAGTAAATCTATTTACAAAATCAACTTGGCCTTGTCTCTGTGATATTTACACGCTCAGAGAACAACGTTTTGGCTAGACAAAGAGTGGTACATGGCTCTCTGTTTCTTCCTTCACTTTAAAAAAACAACAAAAAAGAACCAAAAGGAAAAAAAAAAGTTTTTCTGCTTTGAGAAACAAGAAGCCTTAAAAATTCCCTGGCCTTGGTTTTAAAATGAGTGGTAGTACTCAGAAGCTTTGGTCCTCCATGGCAAATTGCAGCTTGCCGCGCAGCTCCGTTGCGTGCAGTCATTCCACCCTTGATGAATGGACTGAGTATTTGGTCCCCAAAGCGCAGCTGCACCAGCAGATAGGACGGGGGCTCCGCTGAGCATCTTACAATTAAAAAAATAGTATCATCATCAATAAAGTCACACACCCATTCATCCATTTCCAATGCTTTTTGGTTTGCTAGAGCTGAAAGTTCCTGTCCAAGGTTGCACTGATTAAAAAATCCAAAAACCCAAGAAGCCAAAGCACGCGCTGAAGCTGAGCTGTCGCTGTGCAGGGGAAGATCCTGGCTCCCCCACTGCATTTGGCTCCACAGGTCATTAAATAATGGAAAGATTGTGTCCTTCCCAAGGCACACGTAACGCAGTTCACGTAGAGGGACGAGCTCACTGGGGTACAACCCGTCCTCATCGGTGGAAGGCTGAAGTCTTCCTGACAAAAATCCCCTGGGCTGCAGTATAGCAGTTGCGCTGTCTGTAATGCTGAAGCAGCCTCCTCCACAAAGGGTTGCACTCCAGGAGGTACCGGTTCCCTGTTGGCACGGGGATGGGGGCAGCGGGTTAGTGGCCAGAAGAGGCTCGGATGATACCATCACAGAAACTTTCGTCTAACATTTCTAGCCTAAAGGTGCTGCATAACTGGTGGGGACATTTGCTTTAGCCAGAGCTCTGTGAAATCCCAGCTCCCTT
>NW_010561922.1:0-16829 GCF_000687285.1 Phaethon lepturus | reverse complement strand
GGGAGCAGCTCCCCTACACATCACAGCCTACGCCTGCGTGATTAGGAGGAAAATAAGCAGCCAAATTCTGTTAGGAGAGCGCTGTAGTATACAGGTGATGGAAACAACACGGTCTGAACCAGAGAGTGAGAAAAAATAATATACATGCTGCATACGAGCCATGCACAATCTCTGCTTTGCACAGACTGCCCAGTTTCAAAACCACAGGCCATCGGTTGTACTAGTTTGCATCTCCACCCCTTTATCCAAGCATCCTGTTCCCTGGCAGGCCTGTGCACACTCCCAGGAGACCCACCTAAAATGCAGAGTCCTTCCTGAGCTCGCGTGATGCCAACGTTGACCTGGTTTGGGTCAGTAACAAACCCCAGGTACTTCTTCTGCCAGCTCTTTGTGGGCTTTCTATCAATCTCTGATCGGGGGCAGGAACGTACAGTTGACAGAATCACGTATCTCCACTCACTTCCTAGAAAGCGGAATTGAACCAGATTTGTTTAGAAGGAAGCACCTGGCCACCCTTCCACCCCACAAGACACTCATTTCTCTACAGCAAGACCCACAAAACTGCAGCCACCATTTGGGTTTCTCCAGCTTTGGATACCATCAGACCTCCACGGAGCATGTGACATCTTCAGACATCCTCCACCTCCCTATCTTCAGCAGTGTCACCCTGCCTGGGTGCTCCAGAGGTTTCCAAAGGATTTATTTATTATAATCACAAGTCACCCAGAAACCTGGCCCAGGGATGCTTCCTCCAATGGCTGAAATGACCCTGGTGTAGGATTTGCTCAAAGACTGTCTTGGTGAGAAGTTGCTTCGGTCCTCAGGAAGGCAGGAGAGAATAGAACCAACCCTCCCCTCTCCTGCCAGCCTCACCTTGACTCTTCATGATGGTGCAGACGGTCACGCCACGGATGCCCTCTTTCAGGAGGCTCTTGCTGATCTCGGACACCTGGGCGTTGTAGGGACTCAGGACGGCGATGTTCTCCGGCTGGATGGTGCCATCTAGTGTCAGCTGCTTCGCCATCCTCACCTGGGGAGAGCAGGGTCCTGCTCACCTGGCAGCCGCGGCCAGAGGGAACCAGCCCTCCAGCACCCTGTCCCCAGGGCAGCGATGGTGCCTGGCTGTGCTGCCCTCCCTGCGCGGGGTCCTTCCCTTTGGCCGGGGGCATCGTGGTGTGCCCCAGACCCAAGAAGACACTGTACGCCACTGATCTTTGTCGTGTATCGCTACTGATCGTCCCTCCACAATCCTCAGAGTGCCCCTGCACAGCACCCTCCCCTTTTGCATCTCCAGCAATTCCCCAGGACCCTCCTTACTGCCTGCTCCACTTCTTCTAGGTTAGCTTTGGAGTTCTCATTTCCTTCCTCTGTAGAAATCATGAGGCTCTGCTCCTTCCCCTCCACGTGCCCGAAGATGATAGGGCAGCAGCCGTTATCTTTGTGGTGGAAGACACTGGGTTTACGAAGAAGCTGGGGGCATGTTCTCAGCCGCATTTCATAAAACTCCTGGGATGGGAAGTCGCAAATGCCTTTGTGCTGGCAGAGAAAAGGAAAGAAACTGAGGTGAACGAAAACCCAAGGAACTTCTCAACCTGCAGCATCTTTTTGGGTAGGCTTCACCTGCAACGCCACTTGCTATAGCTGGCACCGGCTGAGTGCGTTACTCATTACTCTACGAAGGGAAAGCACTAATGGAGAATATCTCTTTCCCAGTGGCTCAAGGCAAGCCCTAATAGCAACATTTTCTGCGATGGGGAGAAGACAATCCACTTAAGGAAGGCCTTACCATGCGGTATTGCATATCCAGCATCCATGCCTGATCGCAGTAGCGCTCAAAAAGAGACGTCTCCATACCAAGACTCTTGCAGAAGTCATTGTTGACCACAGGCCGCAGCTGTTTGTGATCCCCCAGCAAAACAACCTGGAACGAAGAGTGCGCACCTCAACTATGAGGGTGGTGGCAATGGTGAAGGCAATCAGCTCTTTGAAAGGCTATTTCTATGTTGCTACTTATTTCTGTTACGGTCACAGCAACCTCAATCAAGGACCACGTTGCACGTTACGTAAAGATCCTGATCTAGATAACATGGAGCCTCGTTCCCATCTGACAGGAGAAAGACATCATGTAGTTAAGTCTACTGAGATCTGCTCTGTACTGCTTGTCATGTTAATACTTTGTACCTGGGTCAGCACAGTTTTTGGTGGCAGTGGTACCCCACCCTGTAAAGAAGCACCAAAAATCCAGCCACACCACCACTTGTTTTCTCTTGCAGAAAGCCAAGAGCAAGTTGGGTGTAACTGTTTGAAGACGAGGGGCTGAGCTGATACGCACAGCAGAGAGGCGAGCGGATGCAATAGTTCACCAACACAGCTTTCAGGCCTACAGCAGGTCTTACGACTCTGTTTTACGTGGTATGAACAGATAATGCACAGCTCATGCATCTAGTGAGAATACTTACGTACTGCAGGTACCTTGAGCTTTTAATTATAGTTAGTAGAATTATACCTCAAAGGAAACAACTCCCAGAAGGCTGAAACATTGATACACTATCATAGATACTACCAAGAGCAACCTTAAAACCTGGTTAAACTTGGAAAAGCAGCATGGTGAGGGGTGAAAGATGCGCAGAGGTTCGAGAACCCTGAGCAGCTGTCCTAGAGACGCATCTTTGGAAGGGACTTACCTTCTCAGCACGGTGGTGGCTGACCAAGGGGATGAGGGTCTCTGGCTCCGTGGACATGGCGCACTCATCAATGATTATCTGCTTGACATTGAGCTGCTCCAGGGAGGTGGCAGATGCAGCGGAGCATGTGCACAGGATGACATCGTGGACTGCCAGTTCATATGCACGAGCAGCTGACAACTTATTTTTGTAACTGGTGGTCGATGCAGAAGACACAAGGTTATGCATAAGAGAAACATCTCCAGGTTCCTCATGCAGGAACCAGGCAGAAGCTACACTTTCCCAAATTATTATGCCTCCATATCCCTCCCCAGGATGTGCTGGTGTTCCCAGAAAAGGGCTTTGGATGGGCACTGAGGAAGTGTACTTTGTCCTGAACTCAACAGAGCAGAGGCTCATGGTGGAGGATGCAAGTGTCACACACATAATGTGACTTCTGGTCCAGATGGACCAAAGCACCAGAGCAGAAGTAACGCTGAGGCTCTGCACTGTACCACTAACCACGAGCTACTCACTTTTTATCATTCCAAACACAGAGTTTGTTAATCTGTCTCAATGTTTTTCACCTAGACCTTTGGCTTGCAAGAGCCAGGACAAATCTGCTGACTTTCATGCAGTCTACCAGTTTGCATCAGCAGAAGCCCAGCAAGTGTAGCCCAAATCTCTTCTCACAGGGGGAGGAGATTGCTGCACTGTGCTCCTTCGTGCAGGGCTTCAGAGGTGGCACATGGTCAAAGTCAGCTGTCTCTCACCAGGGTCTCTTTCTACTCACTTCTTTGTTTCTTCTTCTGTTATCAGCTCTCCCTTCTTCATGCGAGCGTCAAAGTTACAGATCTCCTGATAGAAAGGGTTGGGTGGCCGCCGGATGCGATGATGCAGGATTATTTCGCTGAATAAAGAGTCAATATATAAGTATTTTGACCGAAGTGACAGTGAAGCATACCACATCTATCTGTGTGAAGAAACCCCATTAGCTAAAGAAGTCACAGCCTGACTTTTCCATCTTTACAGACCTAACAGTTCACCGTTGAAGACGCAAAATACAACTGCCTTTCCTTAACAGCTGCAAGCAGAAATGAAGTCCAAGACTTTTAGAGCTGTTCAAAAGAGAGATTAAAACATCTAGGATGTTTTCAGCAGCCTGGGTTTCCTGACGAGGTGCTACATTAGACTATACACCTTCATTTGAAAAAATTAATTACGAAGTAGGTTAATGGTGCTGGCTCCACAGTAGTGGAGTGGAAAACACATGTCCTCTGGCTTGCTCAGCTGTACCGGTGCAGAAGCTCCCAGCGCTCTCAGAGCCTGCAGGGCCATGCAGTCCTACCTGAGCTCACGCTTTGGTTTTGCATCCCGCAAGGCTTTGCGGTAGAGGTGCCGGTTGCTCCCCGGGTACGGGTATTCCATCGTCTCAATGGCCTCCCCGTAAACCCGCAGTGGTTTCAGGTTCTTCATCTTCAGCAGCATCCCTGGGTAAGGAGAACGAGCCTGCTCATTGCCTGCAAGGTGCCCAGCGTTCGCCATGCACTCGCCTCTTCTCCCCACCCTTTGCTTATCAACGCCACCTTTACTGGTCCTTGCCCTGCATTGAGGGGTCTTCTGTAAGGACCAGCCCCACCTCATGCCCCTCCTGTCTCCCAGCCTCCTGCTCATGGCCACTTGTTCTCCCTCCCACCAGTGTGAGCTGCTTCAGGGGCCTAAAACCAATAGTTACCAGCAACAACATCAACAGACTTGTTGGATGGGCCACAGTACAAGATGCACTTTCTCCCCTTAGGTTTTTCTTCTTCAAAAGGTGGTGGTTTCTCCTTCTCAACGCTCTCCTTGTTCAGCTTATGGAACCAGTAGACAATGTGAGTTCCAACAACAGTTTTCCCAGTGCCTAGAAAAGCAAGGAAGTTGCTGAGAATGCTTTAACCACGACACCCATGCTCTAGATTAGCATATAGATGACCAGCCATGAAATAAAATCAAGAACTGAGGAGACTGCCTTGAACAGCCGTGGGCGATGCTGACCCATGCTACCTTTGCCTGTCTTGCTGAGGGTCCTATGGAAAGCAACAGATTAGCTCTAACCTGCCTTTCATAACAAAGTAGCCATGTACTCGTGCCATCTCCCCAGCCTTACCTGGTGGCCCTTGGATGAGTGTGAAGGATTTGCTCAGAGCATTTAGAATAGCCTGGTTCTGACTCTGGTTGAGCTTCCTGTAGCTGCCAGGGAGATCAAAGGATTTTTGCTGCAGGATTTTGGACATTGTCACTGTTACAGGAAAGAGCCAAGAAAACAAGTTTAAAGAAGGTTACTGAAGACAGCTCACAAGCAATTCAAGAGGAGGATGCAGCACGTACCAAGCCATCGAGGCCCATTTAAAAGACCACCTAAAAATAATCCTTGTCCAGTGCCAAGAGGTTCTGCCCCTGAGCCTTCTCTGCGAGTCCTGGGGATTAGAACATCACCCGTGCCACTCTCCAGCGGGGCATCCCATTCCACTTTCACTCTGCCAGGCTAGCAGCTCCTCTCCTCCCCTCGGCAGGGAACCCTCCTGGTCTGGCATAACCCCTGCATTAAGGGCCCACCGAAGCTGCCAGGGCACCTGCCTGGCCAGAAGTAAGTAGGCACAAAGAAAGAAAGGCAAATATTTGCACTTACCTCTTTTAGGAGGTTCATGGCCAAGGGCGATGCTTTTAGCAAGGTCAGAGGCATACTTGAGCCTCCAAATTGCCTTTTCTTTCCGTCTGATAGATAGGGAAAAATAAGAATGAATGGAATGTAGCATAAAATAGCAAAAAAGTGTAACACAGCTTTATACAACTGTCTTGTTGGTTCTTTCTCTCTGCTTTAGTGTTGCATTAAATCCTTCCACAAAGAACTTAAACCAAAACAACTCCTGTTCTGCTCTTTTGCATCTGGGACTATTTCTCAACTGTCCGAAGAGCTGAGCCTGCAAGGATGTTGAGAGCAAGGAGCACAACTTCTGTCCCAACTCCATTTTATTATGGCCCACCCCATTTTATTGGATTAGCTTCCAATTTTTTCCTAAAATTCCCAGTACAAAAGGAAGCACATTCTGCCCTGAAAAAGCTACAGCAGTTGTGAGTGCGTAGAAGTCCAACACTGTGTACAAAGAACGGCAAACTAGACATCAGCTCTGCTTTAATAAGAGCAGATCTTGCTTCACAGCAACAACAAAGGGGAATGATTGGGAAATCAGGGAGCACTTCTGCTAAGCAAACCCTGATCCAGTGCTTCACGCTGCCTTTTATGACACATATTGCAGCAATCCAGTAACATAAGAAACAGATGATGAGGGAAATTTCAGCATGGCACCTTCCCTATCTCCCCATTCTCAAGGTCAATCAGAAGAGCAAGAGGCCATCTGGAGAACAGATCTGAGAAATGCTGCCACCCCCACCAAACACCAGCTGCCCAACAGCATGGCCAGTCGGAACTGGGCAAAGACAGATTTTTCAGGTGATCAGCCGCACCAGCGAGCAAAGCCTGTTTGGGTGCAGCAATGGAGTCCCATGGGAAGCTGTTGCTTTACGTGGACAGGTTAACTGGAGCATGACCACTAAGCGCACTTACATGTCCGGCAGCATCTTTGGTATGAGCTCCACCGTGAACCGGGCAGAGGCCTGTGAGATTTCCACGGGGATGTTCTCCATAGACATATAGCAGATGTAAAAGTTCATAGTCTGTTGAGCAGTCCTGTCTGACTTCTCATCATCACTGAACTCTTCAGTGACCCCATGAGCCACCCAGGTGTAGGTATCTGGATCAACCACAAGTTTGCTTTCTGATCTGCCCTTGTTAAGAAAAGTCAGGTTCTGGAGGCCGTGGCTAAGGTATTCCTCATCGCTTTGAAGGCTCCCAACTTTCAGCCCACTTAAGCGAATGCACAAGTAACAGTGGTTGAAGTCCACTTCAATGGAGCACTCCTCCAAAAATGTTTTGTTTAGAAGGAAACTCCCTTGCAGCTGTCCTTTGCTTGTCCTTTGCTTTGCCCAGGTTATTTTGACATCATGGAGGACAATCGAGTCATTTTCGGCCACTGCACACGAAGCAGACTCCATGGTGCTCATCGGCATCCATATCTTGTTATACTCTGTTGCGTTCTTGTACTTGCCTTTGGATGGCAGGGTGGCATAGGCAGAGAAGCAATCAATAGGCTTTTCTGTGTGCTGCAGGCAGATGTCGAAACCCGGTGTCACACACCACAGCTGCACGAAGGGCACCAGGAAGCCCCGGCAGACGTCCGTGGTGAGCTGGAACTGCAGCACGTCGCCAGCGCTCAGCTCCAGGGAGAGCTCCATGTAGTGCGAGCACTGGCTCCTCCTTACCCAGCCCACGTGCCGATGGTACAACTTCTTGCCCTTCCGAAGGAGGGAGGCAGCAGTTTCAAACTCCTCGCTCCTGACGGCTGTGAGCACGTCTTGCCAAGTCTGGGTGCCAAAGAGGGTGATGCTGCGGTCACAGAGACGTCCTTCCTGCAGGCTATGCTCCTTCATCGTTTCCACAGAGTACATCCTCCTCTTCCACATCAGCCTGATGCTGTTCCGCTGCTGGATGAACATGGGCTGCTCTATCAGCTGAAGAGACCTGTAGTTAATTATCTGGGGATCTGGAAGACTCTCTTTGTTCAGTGGAAAAAGGGCTTTAAAATACTTGTTCATCCCTTCGATATCCACTACAAAGGCAATCTTCTGCAGGACTTGGCCCTTCAGCTGGGTGGCCATCTGCAGGCAGCGGGCTCTCTTCTCATACATCACTGCCTGGGAATTCTTCCTGTTGAAGTCATGACAAAGAAACTCAATGTCATCTGAAGAATAGATGATGGGCTTCTTGCGGAGCACAGAATGAAGATGCCGCTGGACCACGACATCCACGTACCGACGGATGGGTGAGGAAGCCCAGGTGTATGAGTCAACGTGCAGGGAGTAATGGCCCGCTTTTGACTGGACAGTGGAGTTAGAACGACTGAAATAGGAACGGCTGAGCAGTCTCCTGAACTCCAGGGCCACAGGGGCCAGCTTTGGGTGGATGTCATCAGTAACGATAAGGTCTAGCATCTTGAGGAAGTCAGAGACATTAGCGGCTGACTGCAGGTGCTCCCAGATGGGGGCCAGGAGGCTGAACTCCACATTTTTAGAGGAGTCTTGGCCAGGAGGCACCTCTCCCAGGTGGTGTGAGAGATGGATGGACAAAGGAAGGATGTGGCTGTACTTGTTTTTCATGAGTGATAACTGTTGAGGGCTTGGCTCGCACTGACAGCGGAGAGGAGTAACATTTCTGGTGTCCTCCTGGTTGGTGAGGAACTCAGCCACAAAACTGTTGAACATGATCATTAACTCCTCTATCATCTGATGGGACCCCCGGTTACCTGGGGAGCTTTCCTCATCCAGCCGGTCATAGAAACAGTCCTCCTGCAGCCGAAACTTCCGATGGATCCTGGAGAAGTGATAAGCCACAGCTATGCAGTCCTCCAGGGTATCAAAACGAAGGGACCCTGCCGCTCCCCTGTAGTGGTCCTTAATGCAGAGCTCTGCCTCTTCATAGGACAGCTGCCTGTCTGAGCGGATCACAGAGATGGTGAAGACTCCATTTAACATCTCATCAGTCTTCTTTTCTATGGTGACAAATAAGGAGATCACCCGACGATCTTTCTGTGGCAGGAGGCTGCAGACATCTTGGCTAATGTGGGGTGGGAACATGCACAGCGGCTCCTGGTTGGGAGCATAGTAGGTGACACCCCGTTTCTTTGCTTCCAGGTCCAAGGCACTGCCTTTGGGAATGATGCCAGCCACGTCTGCAATGTGGATGCCAATCTCATAGTGATGCCCAAGATCCCTAACGCTGACAGCATCGTCCAAATCCCTGGCACCTTGGGGGTCAATAGTGAAGGTCGGGTAACTCCGACAGTCCTTCAGATTTTCCTTGCTGAGGTTTATTTTGCTGCTGGAGGTGTATTTGGCTGACTCCTTGCTGACAGCTGCTGGATATTTCTTCTCCAAACCATACTCCAAGTCAAGGATCTTCAAGCCTTCTTCCAAAGTCAACGCTGCATGCAGAATCTCGGTTATTATCCCCAAAGGGTAGTAAAACCCTTCCCGCCAGGAGATAACCTGGACGCAGAAGAACTGGCATCTCCTTGTCTCCTGGCTGATCTTCTCGCAGCTGACCACTCTGTACTTCCCATTGACAAGCCTGCGGATAGGAATGACGTTGGGTTTCTCTTTCAGCCCTGGGACGAATATTTTGGTGACAGTGGGATCAATGGGTATCATCACCCGGGGATCAAATTCATCCATCATGCAGATGAAGGTCCGTTCTCTCTCCGCACGCTTTAAGATGCCCACCACCTTCCCCTGAGGGCGGTGACTGCCGCTGTCAGCCATGCTGCCCTGCAGGATTTCCACAAGCACCTCATCCCCAGTGAAGGCTGTCCCGCAGTGAACTCTGCCTTTGATCTGAATGGTCATCGCAGGGGAGTCATTGAGGGTGAAGGCAGAAGCTCTGTCGAACCCTTCTTTGATCAGTTCGCATCTCTTGTACATTTTGGGGTGCATGTGCAGATACTCCTGCATCATCTGAGAAGAGAAGCTGATGTATTCCTGCCTGTCTTCCCACAGGTTTGAAGCCTCAGACTTCACATTCAGCAGCCCTTCTTCAGACACAGTCACCAGCACATTCTTGCTCTCATCTAAGAGCTCCTGGAGGATGGGATCGTCAGGATTCATGCTTTCAGCCTCAGAGCTCCAGGAATCCGTGTCGCTGTCCTCCTCGTCCCCCTCTGGGCTCCTCCTGCTCCAGATCTCCTTGTCACATGCAGCCTGTTTGATCTGGGCCATCGTCAGATTCTCCGGGAAGATGCTTTCCTTCTCGATGCACTGCTGGATGAAGCGCTTCCATACCTTGCTGCACTGGCCATGTGAGCACAAGGCCACAGCATCCCCCACCGCAATAACCAGCGACTGAGCCCGGGTCATGATGGTGTTGAGCACTCTGGCTTCATTGAAGAACTCAAGGTGGTGGGAAGCTGAGACACGCAGGCTCTCGCTGGTGTGGACTGTGCTGATGATGATGACCCGGAACTCCCGCCCTGCACCGGAGGGGACAAAGGAGAAGTCACTCATGGGAACCCAACTGGGAAGACCCTGTCTAGCTGCCACCTGGCCCTCTGCCCATCTACGCTGTGTTACGTGGCCATGGGCTGATGTAACCTCACTTGGCTGAGTCACAGGAGTCACCTGATGCAAATAAAGCCGCTCCTGGAGATCGTGAGGGCCTCCAACCATGAACCAGGATGGACAGACACCACAAGGCCACCACCACCCAGGCACCAAGGGAGTGAAGGGCAGCGTGGAGATGGGAGAAAGGCAGAGCACTGGACCAGTGCAGTCACGAGCGCCCATGGAGCAGCCCTGCGTGCTCAGTGCCACTGGCAGCCCCCGCCAGCCACTCCTTGCAAATGTGGATAGTTTTCTGTGAACCGCAGATTCCTTGGGGAACAAAGGGTCTTGCAGGAACAAGAGCAGTGACCATTCACAAGACTCCCTCTCCCCTCGAGGACAGCTCTGCTGATCTCACGACAAATAAAAAACAGCAAAAGGCACCCTGGTGATTTCAGAGCTGGGAAGAGACTGCAAAGAAAGGGTGTGGAGATCAGAAACACACCCCAGGGGTCAGTTTTTCTCACCATGAGGAGTCCCAGCTGCACAATACAAAAAAAAAACCAAACAAACAAACATGGATGAGTCATAAACTAAGATCTTGAGGACAAAACCAGCCCTATCCCTCTCTTGTCATCGAGAGTAGCAGACTCCTCCTTTAGTGAGCTGTTCTGTGATTTTTTGCTGTGACTGATACCCACAGGCCATCCTGGTTTCAATTCCCTTCTATTACTAGTCTCCCCCCCTGGTACTAGAGGTTTTCACATGACTCACACATGCTCAAGTCCCTGGGATCACACTTACACGGTTTTCACCCTCCTACAAAGCAACGTCCATATATTTGAAACAAATTGACAGTTGGGTGCAGATTTAATTCAGTGTGAAATCTTATTCACTAAGGAAAGGAAAAAAAAAAAAATATCAAAGAACTACCAACCAGAAGGGGATGGAAATCAGCCAAAGGATTTCCAGGCACTCCCTGCTAATCAGCGCTACGTGGGCTGTGGCCACTTGCTGCAGCGGTGGCAGAGCCACAGGGAAGGGCAGGGGAGCTCTGCCTGACAATACTGCATGCACCCTCCCAAAGAGATATTTTGCCACGAGATCAGTCAGTATTTTGCATTTTAGCAAGGAGGACAATGGTAAGATGTGGGAAAGACCTCTGCTAATGACCCAGTGTCTTCCCCCTGTCCGTTACACAGTGGCTGTAGCTGCTAATAGACTCTCCTGTCCACCAACATGACTGCAAAAGTTCTCTCTAGCACACAGAAGATCTCAAAACAGCCAGGCATGACCAACTATTGCACAAGACACAAACCTGGCAAGTTTTCATAGTTTTCTACCACCACATCTTGTAGCTGCTTTTTCCTCAGCTCTTGTCTTGTTGCAGAAACCTGGTAATAAAGAAAGAGGCACAGCTGAATAATACAGTTTCAGCTCAGAAATGCTCCCCACCCAACACCGAGGTTCCTCACCCTTCTCAGCTGCAGGTTCCCCAAGAAAATTACTCGACAGCAGCCATACCTCCTGGGCTGACTTCAGCCAGTGCTCCCACTCTGCCCTATAGTTAACCTGCCTAGAAGATGTTGAAAGAAATCTTCAACTAAACCATGCCACCATGAGGCATCTCTGCTCTGACCACCCATGACTCCCAAAAGGGGAGTGCCTCGAAAAAACACTGATGGCATGCAAGACCCTAGATTCCCTATTTTCACTAGCACAAGAGATAAGTTTATCAGAAAGAGAGGCCAGCATTTATTAGGGAGCGTTTAGAGAGTGGTCGGCAGTGCATGCATAGCCCCTTCGGGGGGGAAAACGCATGGTTCTCCTACATACCTGCATCCCATGGGAGACCACGCAGATCCTCTTCAGATCTCGGACACCCCACTCATCTGGCCACCTCTGATAGATCTCCTTCACTTTCTCAATCACTTGTATTATCTCAGAGGTGTTGTGCCAAGAAATCATGGATATATCCCTTTCAGCCATGCCAGACACATGGCAGAACATGAGTGGGGAGATTTCAGGATGAGGTGGGATGTTCCCACTGGCTTGGATGGCATTGCCTTTGCCAATGTAGAAGTGCTTGGAGACAAACTCAATTATGCCTGCAGTGGAACGATAATTTTCATTGAAGATGATCCTGCTCTTCACGGCCACTTCATGCCTCTCTTTCTGGTAAAACTGAAAGAGTCGGTTTAACAGAGTGTGATCAGCAGATTGTCCATCCCCAACACAGAACAGCTTTGGGGTTATCTGCATGTGGTCCCCGGCGAGGACAATCCGGGTCTCAAAAGTGGCATAGGAGAGTGGAACCAAAGCTTCACACTCCAGCATCTGAGCAGCCTCGTCGATCATGATGTGGGTGAAGTAGCCTGGGGCAACCTTCAAGTTCTTGGATAACATGGAGGTGGTAATAATGATGTGGTGCCTGTCGATCTCCGCCCGCGTGGGGTGCCGGAAGGAGCGCTGGTCGGGCGAGAGGCAGCAGTACATCTGAGTGATGGGGTCCGTCAAGTTGGTAGGACGGTCAGTGGATATAATCCTCAAGGGAACAGCCCACGGATGCCCGTTGGTCACGTAATGATGGAAATACTCCCGGATGTAGATGTCAGCAGCACTGGCGAGGAACACAAAGGGAAATTATCAAGGAATTGAAGTGCTGTTCCCAATGCTGTGACCATCATCCCAATGCGCTATCTGATCATTCACCAACACGCACCGAAACTCTTCCCCGAGCTTTGGCCGACAACGCACTCGTCACAGGAGATACTCACATAGGTGCAAAGAAGCTGGTGGTTTATGCAGCCACCAATTCCAAGCCTATTTTGAGAGTATGGTTTAAACTAGGAGTTGGTACGGAAGACTGGAGCATCTCTTGATGCTCCTATGGAGAAATGCAGTGTGCCCAACAAAACCTGTGGCCCTGCCTCTCTCTAGAGCTAAGTCACACAGAACTCTCCTCTGATAGCTAACCATGCCCAGCCCAGGCGGGTGATACAAGATCTGCAGAGGAAGCTTCAGTGCAACCAGACAGCCTGAAACAGGCTAAGATTAGCAGTCGCCCATCTATTATACATTAAAAACTAAGGCAGTAACAGCCTGCAGGATCAGATGTGGACACTCTTTTCAGCGTAACTGCTCTAATTTTAACAGTCTTGGCCTGGTTTCTCTGAAGGCAGATTCAATGGCAGTCAGACCAGATCTGCATTTCCTCTTCCCCAGGCTCTCCCTGGAAAAAGTAAAAAAATTGGCATGTGCACAAAGCACAACGGTCTTCAAGGGCAAGTAGAGCACAACTCAGCAACACCAGGCAACGGCTTTCTACTTCTTCTAGTACACAGTGAAGGCTAGAAAGAACTGTCTGTCCAACCCCATCCCCATTTTATAAATGAGGCAGGAATACGCTGCCTCTTCCACAGAGACTTCCACCCATCCCAGGCTTCTTCCTAGCAGGAAGTACTAGAGCAGTTTAAGACGTATTAAATAAAAATGAATTTATTTAAACAAGTAATTGAAATGCATACTAAGAAAAGGGCTCAGCTCCATCTCATACACACTGGCTACCACTCATCCCATCAGGCAAGCGATGGATCAGTGCAGGGACCTGGCCCACAACTCCAGTTGCCTCTTCCTTCATCCCCTGCTAACCTGTTAGTGTGAGTGCAAATCAGCACCCGCGTGTTGGGCTGCCTGAGGATCTCTATGGTGGCCATTGCCAAGGTGAACGTCTTCCCTGTGCCAAAAGGCCCATAGATGAGAAGAGGTGGGACCTGCCGGCTGCTGGTTGCCTGTCCCGTGATGAAGGAGATGGCTAGTTTCTGCTTGCTGTTCCCTTTCTGCGGTGACCCAAGAGAGTAGGGGACAGAGCAACTGGCAACATCCGGGAGGACCAGCTTCTCATCCAACAGGCGGTCCACAGCCTGGTGCCACTGCCGGAACAGCAGTTGGTCAATCTGGAACTGGATCTCTACCCTGTGGGAGGTGTTTGGCTCGAAGTTCAGCTCTGAGCAGCATCTCTTTGGTATCTGTAGCCAGATGGTCTTCTCCGTGGTGGCTTTATGCTCCACACCAACTTCGTAAACCCGATTGTCTACAGGTGGGTCAAGTGCCAGGAAAGCAGTGGGCACAGACCTGCTCAGCAGATACCCCTCATCCGTGTCCGGCGAGAGGTTATAAGGGGTAGGCACTTCAGCAAACAGCTCACCAGAGAGAGCAAACTTCATCCCCACAGAGAGGCTTTGCAGCATGGGGGTCAGCAAGATGAGGACCCGCAGGTTGAGTCTGAAAGGAGGAAACACCTGAATGAAGAGCAGAGAACTGGCCCACCAGTTCATCAGCAACCGCCCTCCCTGCTGCAGAGAGGGGATTGCCACCTACACCCAGAGAGGGTCTGCCAGCCCCCTGAGCACACGGAGTCTGAAACTGTGCTTCTAGCTAAGCCACAGGCGCAGGACAAGACCCAGCCCTTCCCCTCCTATCAGTACCCAGCAAGCCATCTTTCTTGGCCGGTTTCCATTTTTCTGGGAAAGGCACCCCAGGACACAACCCAGAAGGGACAGAGACTTCAGTAGCAGCATGGCCCCAGGGTTAGCAATGGGCTCGTGGTCCACAGTGAGGAGGAACCCCTCTGGATCCACACTTGGCACTTACTTTGCAATGAGAGCCTGTTCAGCTTCTTCCTCACGGAAGAGGAAGCTGTGCATCCTCTCACGATAGTTGAGACGGGTGATGGGAATGTTTGCACCACCCTCACGTTGGTAGTCCAGTGCGAGAGCAGGAGGTTTGTATTTAGCCAGCAGATCCACATCTTCGCTGGTCCTTGGCACGCTGGGAACGATGATCCGGTTACCTCTATCCCATCGCACGAAGTTGACGGGACGGAGGCTCTCCCTGCTGCTGGGGATGTGCTGGGGGGTCTCCCGCTGGCCCACCTTCACCTTGATCTTCTGCATAAGGACGGGGCGTCTGCCAAAGTCGAACACCACCCATTGCTCAAAGACGCCTAGCGTGCAGCACTCCATGCAGACCTCCACCAGCGCAGTGCGTGGGGAGGAGGACAGGGTGGCCACGTGCTCCCCTCGAATGTAGTGCAGGCCCCGGGAAAGCCCGTTCCCCGAGAGGTAGAAGCTGACTCCAGGTTCCCGCTTCAGTAGTGCCACGTGCTGCAGAGGCATCTGCCAGTTGAGGAGAAGACAGGGCCATGGTGAGAGCAGCCCACGGGAAGAGCCCAGCGGCTGATGAGGTCCTCCCAGCAGCATTTCCTACTGAAAGCTGCTGCAAGAACCAAATGCCATGCCGGACGTACAGCGCGCTTGAAATTCGCCTTAAAGGAGCCTATTCCTCAAGCAACCCCACAACAAGTATTTTAAAGTCTTAAAGAACGTCAGGTTTCGGTTTTATAGCAATTGAGCCAGTCTGCTGTAAGTGGGAAATCTCCTGTGTTGGAGAGGACCATCAGACCCAGCCTCTCACCCCCAACACCCACGAAATCCTGGGCAGGAAAGCAGCTGAATCTTGTTGTTTGTGCTGATACATGAGAAGTGCTGAAAGCAGCCAGGTCCGCCCCAGCCCCACCACACGAGTCGAGACAGGAGACACGGTGGCTGCACCCCTCATGCATGGTCCCAGCTCGGGCACCACCTGAGCTTGAGCTGCTCCCAAATACCCACCACACATCCTCATCTGGACATCCCAAAACCCCTATCCTTCTGCCCCTTGCAGAAATAATAATTGAAAAAACCCAAAAACCCCTAAAGGACAAGGACTGTGCACAGCAGCAGGTCCTGCCCGCGGCTCGCAGCCTCCCGCTGCGCAAAGCTGGGCTTACCTGGGAGTGGACCCTGAACTTCCAGCGGTATTTCATCCTCCTGTCCTCCAACTGCATGTGCAGCGGCTGCTCACACACAACTCTGACGCCCTCGACGTGCTCGGCCATCTGTGGGGGAGGCACGAGAGGAGCGGGACTGAAGGCAACATCCCCGAGAGGGGACTGTCAGTAAATCCTCATGCTCAGTCCTCACCCACTGCTGCTCAGTGTTCCCACGCAGCAGCCTTGGGAAACGAAAGCACCCACGGCACCGCAGCGTGGTCAGGTACCCCGAGCAGGCTCTTGGGTTGCCGTCTCGGAAGGGGTGAAGGAAGGGGGAACGCAACGTCCCTTTCTGCATCACCGTTAGAAAGGTGAGTGGTGGGCTCCGTTCCCAAGCTCTTACACAAGAGGCTTCTCACAATGTGCTGGACCAACGCGCTCCCACCCTGCCGCCCGCGACTCACAATCAACACCTCGTTGGAGCACGTCTGATACTCAGCAATGAGCCGGTCCTGGTAGGACAAAAGCCCTTCCTTCAGTGCTTGCTTCTTCTTCTTCACGGCAACCTTCACCCTCTGGATCCACTCCTGCAGCTCTTCGGCAGAATGAGCCTTGGTGCAGCTGTTCCCCATTTCGCACACCTCCGCTCTGTTGGGAGAGAGGTGTCCCAGGTGCCACCCATCCCCTTTTTTTGCCGGCAGCTGCCCGCTGCTCCTGCCCTCTTCCCCGCTGCACCAGGTGGATGCCTTACCTGCTACACAGCGAGAACTTGGTCAGCCCGAGTGGCGGCGTGCGATGGACCCACTGGACAGAGGTGTCGGCCGAGAGCATCTGCATGTGCTCAATGGAGGAGCAGTGGCTCTCAAAGCTCTCCTGCGAGCTGAAGATCACCAGGCAGATCCGGCAGTAGAAGTGCACCGGCACGGGCGCTGCCGCGCTTTCCCCGTTGGTCCTGCAGGCCCCCGCGGCCGGCAGCAGGTCGGAACGAACCAAGCCGTGTTCCCTCTCGGCCTCCCAGACAGCCATCTCCACGTCGCTGTGTGCGAACTGGCAGCGCTGCGGGCCATGCTTGCAGGGCTGGCCCCTGGAGACGAACCTGCAGTAGTTGAGGGTCGGCATGAACTCGGGGCAGGGCCGGATGGCGGTGTACTGCTGCTTCCTCC
>NW_010561921.1:0-19260 GCF_000687285.1 Phaethon lepturus | reverse complement strand
CGGGGGGAGGATGCTTTTTCTTTCTGAAATACGCACCCAAATACTCCCAAACAAGCACAAAACATCACGACCTCGTCGCTGGAAACCCAGCCGGACCCGCTTGCTGCGCCCAGCCGTGCTGACCGCCGCGGATGTCTGCCTGCCGGAGCCGCCCCGGGGGGGCAGCCCCCCGACACCAAGGATCGAGCCCGCAGCGAGCTACAGGGTCTTGTAAAAATACTTATGATTAAAACAACAAAGAAGCTCAAACACAAACAGCCTCATTAGCAGATTGCCAGCAACCCTGCTTGTCTCGCAGTGATGCATTGTATCACAGGATAAAAATTTGAGGCCTGATCTTAACAATCTTTTCTCAGACAAAATTCCTATAAACTTCAATGGAAATTTTGTCCGTCTCGGGACCGACTGGGCTTTCGCCTCGCAACTCTTCATATGCTGAAAGTAATAAGAGGAAACTTTTTCTTTTTGACAAGACCCCGTCAGGTAAAACCTAATAAAGCTAAAAAGGAAATTAGGAAAATGGAAGGTTATTCCCAGAGCAGTCTGACCTTGCCTCAGCTAAAGCCAGCGTTAGAGACGCCTTCCGTCTGAACGAGCCAGATTCCCACCAGCACGTCCACCCAACCACCGACCACGTAAGCCGGCATCACACCACGGGCACGAGCCGCGGATGCAACAAAGCGCTGTGCAAACTTCACGCGGGTCCCACCGAACTCAACGGGACGATAAACCACAGCAGCAAAATCTGTCCACGGAACGAAAAGACCCCTCTGCTGCCTCGGCGCACACTCATTGCGTTCCCAATCAAAGCGGTACTTTTTAAAGTTATTGCTATTAATGTTATTAAAGTGAAACAAGCCATTTTTTAAATGTATGCTAATTCCACTTTATTAGTGATGCCAAAGTCCTCATTTACATTTCTCATAAAAACTACACGGAGGTTTTTGCTGCTTTAGGGATAAAACTAATAAACAAATACATAAATTAGTGTATTTTAATTAAATGTTATCCCATGAAGTAATATTGTATCCCATTGTCTAAAACAACAAAAAAAAATCTAACTTGAAAATTTGTGTTGTATTAAAATACTAGAACTCATTAAAAACTAATTCAAAAATCACTTTACCTAACAACTGTAAAAGTTTTGAATTCTGTATTCTAATACGTGTTATTTGTTTTGGTACAGGAGATTATCACTGCAGCATGCATTACTATTAGAATACACATACATTAGAGGCATCATAATGCCCCCAGATTCGCCTAGAAAATAGAAGTCAAGTACTACCTGCAAATATACCACCATTTCCTTTTTAAATACTGTATTATTTCTATTCTGTAACATCCCAGACTGCACACAGCACATGCAGACCCACAGTGGCACACATGTTAGTTTGCAGTTTGCTTTTAAGTCCATGTATCACATCTGAACATGTAAAAAATATGTATGTATTTTGGGGATGGGGTATTGCATGCTATTATTACTTTTAAATGCTGCCCAGAGTACACTAAATGGGACAGTTTAAGCAGTTAGGGGTGGCTGGAGCTGCAGGGGGAAGTCCAACAGGCAGAAAACAATCACATCTTAATTTAACACTTTAAAGTAGTCTGCAAAAATAGCTTGAGTATTAAAAAAATCAAATGTGCATTAGAACATACTCACCTCATTAGAAGGTTTTCCATAACCCTGCTTTCAGAAGGGGCAAATAGACCTAGACTTTGCATTTTCATTACTCTCTATCCTCCATTGTAATTTTTTCTAAATGTAAGATTATTGCTTTTCAGGGCAGGTATTTAAATGAAACAAGCACTCTATTGGCATTTTCACTGAACAAGCTTTGTCTCCTACTAGGTTATGTTTCCTGGAAATTGAAAGATGGGGGAAGAAAGGGCAGCCAAAAGGAAACACGAGGAGTTTTCGTGTATATAAATGCGCTTTCTGAAAAGGTACATTCATTTATCGGCCTTCCTGAAAGTGTAATTGACTGTATATTCCTATTAAAACTATCTTACAGTATAACCTAAGCCACTCAGAGGCCATACCTTCAGGTATCTGTTTCCAATATCAATGAGTGATATCGATTGCGCGGCGATGGGGAGCAATGTGACAAAGCTAAAGCAATTAAGCAGCTTGAAGACTGTCCATCTTCAGTGGTCTCTGCTGCACCCACACAATAGTTAAATATTCATTAATTCATCAATTCCATTCAAAATGTGGAGTGGTACACGCCATTCAGAAAAATGGATCACAGTGCACGGGTGGGAGGACTGAGACTCCCCACCAAGGTTAACCTCTCTGGACGATCCAAAGGAAGCATATACAGAGAAGTATTTGATCTATGGGGGGAGATCTCAGATCATGCAAATACAGGGATTTTTTCCATTGAACTTGGGGGGCTTTATCTGCTCAAAAATTCCTTCTTGCAGCTTGAACTCCCTGAATCCTCCTGTTCTAGAGGACAGCGGGTATTCTCACTGGGGGAATTCGGGTTTCTGGTGGTACAACCAACAAAGTGAAAACCTCTAGTGTCCAGTTCCCTGCCAAATAGTCATCAACAAAAGACAAGCAAAAAAGCTGCCTCCTGAACTTGCCCAGGCACTTTAAAGGCTTTAAAAATATTTTCAAAGCGTTCCTTTTAAATTCTTGTGGCTCATAAGCCACTGTAAGATTAGTCTTAATGTGGAGAAATGACTCATCTACAGTGACATGAGAGAGAGCCCAATGTCCTCTCTCACTTCAGTCAGCCCCATCACCCCCTTGCCTCGTCCTGAGTCTTCCCCATAAATATTTAAACAAGAAGAAAAGCGATATATTATAGATATCATATTCAACACCGCCTAAGTGACTGCTTCAGTCCAAGATCCATAAAGGTATTTAGATACTTAAACTTTAGTTTATATGCTTAACTTCCCTTTCAAAGCAACGGAAAAGCAGGCTCCTACAAAGTATCTAAGATCCTTGTATTTTTGTAAATCTGGCATTAGGTTACTCACTAACAGAGCGTTCAGCATCTTAGCCACCATCTCTGGAGCTGTGAACAGACAGACTAGCAACATCAGCTCAGCAGAAAAGGTGTAGCTGCCTGGTAAAGCGAAGCTGGAAGATGCATAGAGAAGCTCAGCCCCAAACACCTGATGCTACTGAAAGCCTGCCTCTGTGGTGCTGACTCCTGAATTTCCGCTCCCCAAATGCAGTGCAGCTGGATCAGCAGCCACACAGCTGTCTGGGATCAGAAACCACCCCCCACAGCTCTTCGGGGGGGAAACCCTGGATCGACACTGCTCCGCACGGTTTTATGTGGAGGAGCTCCCAGGGGATGCACTGCGTCCCGCAGCAGCTACTCCGAGGTGGCCAGGTCCCTCACAAGAGTGAGGATTCCCGGGTTCTTGCCAGTAGCTATGAGTTATCTCCCATTTCATGCACGGATTTCAGGCCAGCAATCCCCCGTTCCTCTGCCTCTGACCACGTGGCAGAGCTTCGGGGTCGTTACCACAGAGAAGGCAAGAAGAAGGAAAAGGCTCTGTCTCTGCCATTGCCACCAACATGTCCACTTTGTCACAAACTTACTGAGCGCAGAGCAAATGCTCAAAGCTAGACATCCAAACCAAAAGCACACATTTTGCAGGCACCGAGGCTCCTACAGCTCTGCTTAATTACAGGTAGAAGATTCCCAAATATTCTCGCATGCCTGACGGCACTGTAGTGCTATAGCTTTGTTAACAAGTGGGACCTCGTCGTATCACCTCCAGCATCCCCAACAGACAGACGCTAATATGACAGATTTCATCTCTACCTTTGCTGACACTCTGCAAACTAACCAAACCACAAACTTTATATTCACAAAAAATGCCTCAGTTGGATGATAAAGAGAAGCTGCAAAGTCTCATGAGCATCTAATAACAAATGATAAGAGCGCTAAGCAGGCAACCTGTGTGGGAGCTTCAGCAAGAAGTCTCTTTCCTTCTTCTCACACCCTCATTAACTTCCATGGGATCACTCATGCACTGGGCACTTGCTCGATGTGCTTGTGATCAGCCCCAGAAACCAAATCTCAGGGGCAAGGTTTGGCAACGAAGCTAGAAAAACGGAGGATTAAACCAGTCCCTCCACCTCAAAACCATTCATGTTAAACCGAGCTTCTTCCTTTTTTTTTTTTTTTTAAATAGCTCTAAGCTTTCCGGACTACCCATCAAAACTGCAGGCTACCTCAGCAGAGTCCAATGTCCTTACGTCCTTCCGACTCCAAAACCAAGACACCAGACTCACAGCAAAATGTAAACAGGCAGACACTCCAGCGAAGGCAGCATTTCTCTTGCCATCAGTACGGTGCTGATTTTGTAATCAGTCTGGAAGTTTTATTTTTAACTGCTGTACCAAGGTTTTACAGAGACACAATTGTTCTTTTGAAACCTTGCTAATAGGGCTGATCAGTAATGCTATTACTATATACAGAGCAGAAAAGCACAGCATAATGAAACAGTACTATGAGAAAGTATGAACGAAATATTCTTTCTATAAAAAGCATTTTTAATAAAACGTGCAATGGAGAGACTGGTTCTGCAATCGGTGGGTGCTCAGAACCTCCCCATCTCCTCCAGGCCCTCACAGTGCTGTTATTCCCCTTTGAGAGAGCGCATCTGGCGACGTGAAGATGGGGACTTTTCCAAGCTGCTTTCATGTTGACCAGACACTTTAAAACACTCGGAGTCTGTTCCAAGGAACAAAGTGAGTAGAGATACTCCTTCGGTGACTCTTAGGTCGATGTGATATACTACAGATGCATTTAGGTATTCTATGCAGATTGCTGTGATTTGTAAATTCTGTATCTGGATCAGAAATTCAACTGTGGATCTCCAAAATTTGCATACATCCCCTGAAAACCATCATTTTTCTAAACACTTTACCTCAAAGCTTACTTACAAAAGCATTTATCGATACAGCATGCGTACAAAGGTTATAGCCAACAAGTGAACACAGATTTCTATGGTGTGCAATCATTTGAGGAAAGTCCATAGTTTCTCCTTCCTGAGAAGTTTGTTGCTGAGGACCCACATAAAAACTGAGATTGTGGTTCCCGCTATTCCTTAAAATACATAGAAAAAGCCAGTTCTGCAAGACAGGGTTCTCGACTGTGAGCAAATTTAATAGCATGGACTGGCTGGTCAAAAGGCATCAGACAAGCGCTTTTGTCCAGTCTGTAGGCTTTTTGGAGTGACAACGGAGAATGATCTAAATAAATCACACTTCCAAATTAACTCTAGGGAGCAAGAAATAAGCTAAAGGAGCCCATTGACAAACTGACTAACCTCCAAAGGTCTTTGCAAGCGATAGGCTGCTCTTCTTCCTGAGCCAAAAGATTTACTCTTGGTTCCCTACAAGTAATTTTGCCCCATGAACCTTATAAACATCCTACAGCTTGATGTTCTAAATCATTTAAGAAACTTGGGTGTGCACGGTTCCGCTCCTATTCCAGTACAATTTCAACAACTTACACCATATCTATATTTTTTCCTTGTTACCATTGTCTAGAGTTACCTGAACAGAAGAGCCTTTGCTGCCAAGTCATTTTTGAAATGCCATTCTTAGGCATTTAAAATGCATACAACGTTTGAAAGTATTTTTTAAAAGTTTGAAAAGTATTAAGACACTTTGCAGACATACTGCACAATTTAAATCCTTTGCTAGATTGGGTGTATCTTTCTAGGTACCTCTCTGATCCTCCCGCTGTGCTGTGCAAGCACTTCACAGTGATTAGTGGATTTTAACCTCACAACAATGAGGTGGAGACACAAAACGGATTAAATGACTTGCCCACGTCCATGCCAGGAGCCTGTGGCAGAGCAGTGAGTCACAGACAGGACAGCTGGATTCACTGTGCAGTGACCTACCCATAAAAGCAATGTTTCTTGTCACAGAATTAAGGGGTTTTTTTCCAATTTATATTGGGAGGGGTCAAGAAAGAAATCTTATTATTTAGCACAATTCTAAAAGGGCACACTCTGTGACCCCAAAAGTTTTTTTTTTTAAGTCAGTAGATTTTAAATCTGTACTTATATATAGAAGTCATCACAGATATAATCCATGTATTTGCCACTGCTGCCGTTCAAAAGGGGGAAGAGGAGAAACAGACAGAATTGTTTTGTTGTCAAGAAAAATACATCTAGCATAAAATGTTAAGGTTGCCAAGAGATGACAGTATTTGGCAGCATCCTAAAATGTTTGTCATTTTAAAAGTATTTATGCTAAGGCAGAAAATAAACTATCCAACATTTTAGTCACTTTAAGTGATTAAAACAAGTCATTAGAATTTTAGTTTAAAATACTCTTAGATAAAATTTTCCCTTACCTAACTAGCCAGTTTTCCTTCCTCTCAGAAAAAAACGGTGTGTAGTTTTTGCTCTTAAAGCTTCTGTCTTAGCTCTAAGTGCTCTTGCGTGATGTAGGTAAAACAAAATGTGGTAGATTTTGAATATCGTTTTCATTTTCCTTGGAAACATTTTCAGTTACTACAGTGCTGAATAGAAACAACTGGGAAAAAAGGGTTAGGAAAACTTTAAATGCTCACCAAAAATGCAAGAATTTCTCCTTACAAAAATACAAGTAGGTGCATTTAGTTGTCTGAGTTTATACTCTAACATGAATTTGGCAAATTTGCCCGATAGCGACTTGCCTTACTTCTATTTCTTGTACCGTGTTCAGAGCATTTACAAATGCACATTTCTCATGAAGTTGGAAGTAAATTTGGATCTATTTTTTCATTTTATAAAGACATTGATGTGTTTTTTCTGACATGCCTCATGAACTCAGTCAATCACAAGTCTTTCCTAATGGAAACCACATGTCTGCCCAGAACTGTGTAATTACAATGCTAGGATTCTTGGCACTGCCAGGAAAAGGGGCATTGTCAAACCAATTAGAGTTTATTTATTTACATACCATTTCTGGATGAGAATGTTCTTTCTTTTATGCTGATGCTGAGAAAATATATATTTCATCGAGTAGCTGTAATTTTCGCTAGATACTGTTACATTTTGTGGCAATTACATCTCTAGTTTTCAGTTACTTTGCACGTAAGGAAACTTTCCTTTAAACAAAACAGCTGGGAGTAGCATAATGAATTTTATCAGCCCAGTTTTCATTTGTTTCAGATGATGAAGGAGATGCGAGGGCGGCCGTTTCCCTAAGCTCAACAGAGTCAGTATTTCCACCCACTTCACCCCACCAGGAGCTTCTCCCTGTACCAGCGCCTTACTTGTACCTTCATCCTCCTGCAGCATGGCCCTTCCTGCACCGCTGGAAACGGGTGCAAGCAACCGGGAGAGGCTGTGTGCCGGGAAAGGCATTCCAGGGACGCCAAAAGGCGGCCAGAGCCTGAATGCCGGTGTACCATGCGTCCCACAGAGCGCCCTGCACACCGTAACCCGCTGAGGGTCCCCTCCGCCCTCTCACAAACAGCCTGCGCCGATTCCGACCCTCCGCCGTGAGCCGTTGGAGGCTGCTGCACCAAGAAAAGAGCCTTTCTAGCTGGCACTGGCTTTGTCCCAAATGTGAGTACAACTGCAGCATAAGCGGGGAAGTGGCAGAAGGCTGCACAAGTACTGATTATTTATAGGAGTAAAAAGAGGAGCAAAGGGACAACTTTAAACTTCAAGTTTACTGGGCGTCTTTTGCTTCTCTGCGTTGTTCCTATCTGTCTGAGATGGATCGTGTGCTTTTCTGGCTAGCGCCTTTCCGGGTCTGCAATCCTGCAGCGCCTGAACACCCAGCCGTCCCTAATGTCCCCAGCCTTTAACCCCACCCTGGGAAGCTGCAACACCTTCACGTTACAAGGCGAGCAGCAGGGAGCATCAAGGGACACGCCCAGGACCCAGCAGGATGGCTGTGGCAGAGGAGGGCGATTAAACCCATCCCCTCCAAGAGCCAGACGAGGTTGTGCCATTGTGCCAGGCTGATTGTCAGCGTTGACCCACAGGAGCTCTCCGAGGCTCTTCCTAACACAGAACCAGCCCTCTCTGGTTTTATACAAATCTGCTGTGTGCCGTAGTCCTAAACAGCCATCCCTCATCCAGACGTCAGCCGGCCGAGACGATCCCTGCACATGGCAGAGGACATCAGAGTCTGATGCGTGAGACCATGAGGTACTTAGTAACGGAGAGATGTCGGGCTAAAACCCTCCCACCTGGACCAAGCCAGTCCCTGCCGGGATGCTCTCTGGTCACGGGAGGCACCTCCTACCCTGAGGTTGTGTTCTGCCCTTCCCCTGAAAGCGCGCTGGAAGGGAAACAGCTGTAAAAATCTCCTATTTAAAGCTCCTGAAGCTTCAGAGCCTTCTATGAAATCCCTTGCATGGGATTCTTTCTTTTTTTTTTTTTTTATTTGTTTTTAATTGCTGCTCCAACCTTTCATGACTTCCTTGTCTTTGGAAAGTTCCAAAGCATTAAAAGGAAACATTAAGTTCTGACGCCCTCCAACATTATTTTTCAGTTTAATCATTTTTCCCCATTTTCCTCCTCTTTCTCTGTGCTGAGTGAGGGTGGGAAAGAGACAATTAAGGGAAACTCAAAACTCTCAGATGTTTCAAATATGAAAAAGTTTAAAGTTAAAGTTTTCCCACACATCGGCAGAGAAGTAGGAAAAACTGTTTTCTTATTAAATTCTCAAAGCAGAAATGACCAAAACATTCCTGGGTTTTGTATTCACCACTCCCTCCTCCATTTTTTGAGCCAGAAATCTCTGCTTTATCTCGCGTTCATGCTTGTGTTCATGTCTGTGAGAGACAGAGCCCTGCCCTGATGATCTTACAGCTTATAGTGACCAGACAGATGCGGGGTGAGGGCTGAAGCGGCGGCACGGAGAGGGGAAATGCCTTGCCCAAGGTCGTGCAGCGGCACAATGACTCAAGCGATTTCCAATAACACAGTCGTTGCTGTAAAGGCTGTAGAGAAATGGTGCTTGATTCACCGCCCCGTGCTGCTGCTGGGGAGGACGCCGCGGTCCCAGCAGCTACGGGCGAGTTACGCGGCGCTGCGTCAGGCCAAGCGTTTAAGCAAAAGTTGGCGTTTGTTCAGCTGGGAGGGGAGGAGAGGGGGAATGGATACGTGTGTTTTAAACTACACATCCTGAATAAAAGAGGGAGACTCCTGAGACATTTATGTGGCTATTTTAAGAGGTGATGGAGGTAACCCACGACTTCTAGAAAGAGCAAGCGAGGATGAAGATGAGTTGACAGGTTGGGCAGTGGACAAAATACCCTTTTTTTTGTTGTGCCACAGCTTTTATTTCCATTGCGATCCAGGTCCCATGACATCTAGCCACACAGCTTTGCGCATTCACATCCCTCCGTCCTCTACGAGCGGGGTGGCCCATCACCCTTCTCCCGCAGCAAAGCGGGGCAGAAACCCTCTTGGTACCAGCAACCCTGTCCCAGGCAGCAGAGGGAACCTGGCAGCTTCTCCCTCCTACAAGCAAATGGCCCAGAAAGAAAAGGCAGGCAAGAAAAAGGTTCCCACAGGGAGGATTTTCTGCCTTCAGAGAGCAGGGGACTCCAGGGAGAGACTGGATTATAATCCAAGTTACATTTTCATCTCTGCTCTATTCACAAGGTGCCGCAGCCCCTGGCTCAGCTGTCTCTTGACTGCTGAAGCAAGGTTCACCGTCTCTTCACCAGGAGACAGGAAAAGTCCTGCCACCTTGCAAAGCAAACCCATGAAAACGACGCTGGAGCGATTGGATTTCAATGCTAATTGCAAATTACAAAGCGCAGGAGCAACTTTCCACATGCAATTTCTGATTCTGCTTTCTATTCCTGTCGAGCTGCAGCCAGAGTTTTGCCAGTGAAAAGTGCTATAAACAGCCCTGGCCTAGCTGAAAAAAGCAATATGCCGTCAGTCTGACATCTACCTCGCTTTTCCGCTCATTGTCAGCACTTTGATTGATGGTGTTGTTCATTAATGTGGGACGATTGTCAGCTTTTCCTGAATAAATATAAAAAGAAACAAAGAAATCCCCACCCTTTTCAAGCCAGAGTGAATTATTTCCTATTTTCCTTTGCTGAATTCAGGCATGTAACAGTACACTGCCCTCAAAATATACTGGAGCTTTAACCACAAAGTAGGAAATTGGACTTCGGATAGAGGAACCAAAACTTTACTTAAGTAGTAGGTACAGTAATTAAATTTTACTATTATTTATTTTCCAAGAGGAAAAAAACAATGGTATGCCCTCAAGGCTTCTGCTTTAATACAGTACTTCAATTTTGTGCAAAAAGCTAAAAGAAATCTATTTGGTGAAGACTAAAATGACACGTGAAAAGCAGAGGCAATCACAAGCACCGCGAAAGATAGGCAGAGATTCAATTTAGTACAAGGCTGCATCTTAATTCACACTGGGGAGAACAGGAGAGAGATGTGAAAATTCACAGGCATTTAAAGTATTTAAAAGACAGGGAAGTTTTGTCGGGCTCTCAGTACCCTCAAAATACTCCCCATGATATCTTGACAAAACCTCAAAGATTACTGAGCAGACGACTTGGACATCCTCACTGTCTTCTCTGTATTCCCATACACCATTCCCATACAACAATTAGAAGAGAGGGAGATGCCACAAACCCCGTCCTAAACTCTGTCTTAACATTTGCCATTTTCACTCTACACGGTATCGCTGCGAGTTTTCCTTGCGCTGGCACCCTTAGCTTTCTGCTTGGTGGAGTCTTTCTAATCAGGTCATTGCTTTTATCATTAGCAATAGGGTCATTGCTCAACATCTTTTTCAAATTGTACATTGCATCAGAGTGCACGAAACACAACAACAACAACGACGACGACGATTACAAAATTGTAACTGGGTGTGGGGGGGAAAAATGGGGAGAGGAATGTAAATGGGTGACCAATGATTAATTCAGCAAATTATGCTTCGGCACAGATTTGCTTTAGAAGCAACATGCTAACAATAATAATATTCTCTGCAAGTGCTACGTTTGTAGAATTGAATGGCAAATTATTTTGAACACCTCTGTGAAGAACAGGATACTGAGAACTGTGGAAAAAGTAGCATTACACCACGGATTGAAGATTCAGTCTGACTGTAATAGAAGGTGATTATTGGGGACTAGCAGGCAGATGATGGATGATTTCCTCTTAAAATGACAGCTCTGCTGTGTATCAGCAATCCTCACAGAGCACAAATGTACAAGTCGGCTTTTGTGGATTTTTAATTCTTACCATTGTGGGAAATGGATTTCAAGCTGGTGGCGAGCTATTTCAGGCTGGCAGGGCACATCTGGATCGGTCCCGTCTTTCTCGTCCCCCCTTCTTTTTTTTTCTTTTTTTTTTTTTTTATTTCCTCTTGCAAAGCTAACGAGGGATGCTCACTGAAGTTTCCCAGCCGTTTACCTCCGGCCGCCGGGGAACAAAGAGCAGAACTGCGCGGTCCTTGCCCAGCCAGCCCCCGCTCCAAGCCAGAGGGAGCTGGCCACCAGGCAGCCCCCCTCCGCTTCCAGGGTAGTCTGAAAATTACAGTGCCCCCCAAGTGTCTAATACCTTGTTTATCTCCCAGCCTTATCTGCCTTGGTGAAAAATGCACACACAAAGTATAACTCACGCGCAAGCATCTGCGCGGCGTTTCGTTTCAAAGCTACTCGCTAGGGCTTCCTGGAGAGCAGCCCGGCTGCAACACCCACGTACCTTCCCCGCTTCACCGCAGAAAAAAGGCGGTCCAGAGACTCTAACAAGGTTAGAACACAAAATATGTTAAGTTTCTTGCATAAAGCTCTCATCTCTGTACAACCCTTTGTTTTGAAAGGCAAGCTAATCGATAACCCCATCTTTTATTTCTATGCCCCTCCACATATCCCGTTAACAACCACGCAGCACTTTTAGTACATCATGAAATCATAGCAGTTATAGGAAAGGCTGCCTGCGAGGAGGAAAAAGTGCCATCCAACGAAATCCAGGCCTTCTACTCCATGTCACGGTGGCCTGGTGTCTAACAACGCCCTGGCTCCCCGGTCCTCACCGTAAATTAGTATGGACATATGTTCTGGTGTCTGTCAAGACCCAGCCCTGACACTCTGCCAGTCCTGCACAAAAGGACGAGGTAATCCACAAGAGCAGTAAATTTATCAATCAAATCCTGTAAGTGTCCCTCACTGATAACACCAGCCCTTTTTTCGAATTTAACAAGGAAGCGTGGTCCAGCTCGGTAGGACGTCACGGGTACGTTCCGCCTACGAAAATGCTGTTGTCAGTATTTCACAATGTGCTTGCCGTTCTCCTGTCTGCAGTCACTCAGATGCTGGACTGTGCTTATTCACTCGCTTTTAAAGATTGGGCGTTTCTACACCATAGACCAGGAAAAAAAAAAAAAATAAAGCAACTATGTACAGCTGGCTAATTCCGAGCCTTTTTTCCAAGTAATAAAAAAATAATCACATTTTGGCCTTCACTTAGGTCTCAGCAATGGGCAGGTAATTAATTTTACATTTGTGTGCAATTTGCATCATTTTTTTGCTTTATAAATGCAGTTAGGGATGATGGAATAAACCAAGTAGGCCAAAGATGCTGCGTAACAACCATGAGTTAAAAACGACACCTTTTTGCTTCTCGTCTATCACAGGTTGCAGGCACTAACTCTTGCACCAAAACAAAGAGTATGTTCTGCTGCTGTTCGGAATCGCTGTGGTGTTGCACAAAATGATATGCCAATAGAGTAGTAGCTGGTGTTTATAGTAAAGTAGAGCAAACCATTATCAGTATGCAATGTCAATTTAAATTTTACTGGAACGGAAACCTTTTGACCCCTTCCAAACTTGATCCATTACGAGGTTTATACATGAAAGCTTAGGAGAGAATTAAATTAGAAGGAACGTTGCAAGAGAACTGTATTTGCATCTATTGCACTTAAGACTGGAGATTAGTTGACCTTTGGAAAAGGGGATTAAAGCAGTTTCACCATCAAGAGAAGACAATCTGTGTTCTTAAGGCAATCAGATTGGGAAGGGTAACAACCTCTGAAAGATGAATTGCACTGAGGAAGAATCCATGCTAATTTGCATGGTTTACATGTCACTTACAAATGAATTTTGCGGTGATTTCTGCAAAAGGAAGTGTACAGTATTTGAATTATTCCACAAGTCCTTCAGTGCTGGCATGTAGATGTGGAAAATGTGTCCATTTTTACAATCTAATTTTACAATAGATTAACCTCAGAAAGGGCATCAGTAAATAGTAAAGATGCTGTGCGGTGCATACACCTGGAACAGTAAAAGGCAGTGACAAGGAAGTTTCTTCTTTTTCCATGGAGAAAATGTCAAGAACAATAATCGCCAAATCAGTGTCGCAGAAGCGCCTGCTCCAAGATAATCCAGGGCCAGCAAACAAATAACACCCAGACTGGAAGAGGGCCTAATATGGGGCATAAAATGAGGCGTATCACACAGCGAGCAAGCATATCTTGAAAAATATATGAAGCTGTACACATTTGCTGACAGTGTGGTCCTTCGTGAGTGATGGAGCAGAATTAAAAAAAAAAAAAAAGTGAAATGATGTTCTCTGTTAAGTGTCATTAGCACTGTGGTTATACAGAGGGAAAGCCTGTTCTTTCCCCAGGTCAGGAAGATACCTGTTAGCTTTATCTCTGCCATGAGATTTCACAGGAGAGCTCATCAATTAAAGCATAATCACATTCTCATTGAAAATTAATGACAAAAAAGCCATCCAAGTTGGGCTCTTCCTTACTTTCTAATAACCAGGAAAAAGGAGCAGTGAATGCAGTTTTCTTACAACCTTTGTGTATCCCTGCAAAGTTACAGCTCTTCAGACTCCAGTGCCATGGAAAAGCTTCTGCAAATGCCATAGGACTGATACAATTTTATATCAATCAAATCAACTGTATTTTAGGTTTTGGAGTATAACAGGCTCCAAAATGATCAATGTCAATAGAGTTTCTGGGCATTCATAAGAACCAAGCAATGAGGCCGCTAAATATGATCCCACCAACGCAGTAAAGCGACGTTGCACTCATCATCTCACAAATCAAGGAAAAATAGGGGTAAAGAGCGAGAGACATGCAGATCTCTCGGGAATCTTTGCTAAAATAAAATACCCCCATTTTCAGATATAAAGACACACACAGCCAAACATGCCTAGGAAGCCGTTTCCCAGCATAAAGTTATTCGTCAGCAGGCTTTTAAGAAATGTGACAGAGCTTTTCGTGCTGAGTATTTATAATTTAAAGGGGTATTTTGCATTGTCTTATACACAGATTGCACTGTTCCATGCCCATAGTTACAACACCTCAACGATAACATCAATAATCTGGATGGCAATACAATTTGCGTCATGGAAAACCTACATTCTATCTATGAAATTTGGGTAGCTTTGTCTGAGGAAGACAGCAGAATGTATTAGGACTATCCAACTTCGGCACATCTCAAAGCAAGATATGGGTCAGAAAAGCATTTGCTAAATGTATTTTTCCTCCTGAATGACCAAATGGCCATTGCATTGGTACCCGAGGGAGTACATAAACCAAAAAAAGCAGAAAGAGCATAAAAGGAAATGTTCATACCTTAAAGAGGAAAATACACTTCAATAAAAAAAACACAACTCTGTTTTAACTATGAAAAAGAAGCTTACTTCGTTAAAGAAGGATGCTGAGGACATGCTCGCTTACAAGGTAACATTCCTGTGCAAGCTGAACACAGGTGGAAATCAAGTACTTTGGGTTTGTTTAAACTTCTAACCACAGCAGTCCTGGTTTGTAAGGAGAAAACTGGCTCAGACAAAAGTCACTTGCTGAGCACCTGTGCAAAGGGCTGCAGGACAGAGATATGGATGTGGCCATGAGACCCATCTTCTTTGGAAAGCAGCTGGAGTTGTCTCACTCCAGGACATCACCCTGGATGGAGGGACAAATGCAAGGACAGCTTTCCAAGTGCTCAGGCACAACAGCTACCTCAAGCCTTCAGCAATTCTCAATACTTTCAGTTCCCCACCTTTTCATAAGAACTTGGCATCCGAAATGCTGAGTTTTTCTCAGGAAAACATGGGGAGAATCACCTGCAGAAAACCTAGAGCTGGAATTAGCTGACATCTCCAGAGTCAAAACTCAGAGTCCATCTCATGGCTCACCTGTTTGCCCTCCTCCGGCAAAGATTCACTCATTGAAACATTCTGCAGTGAGGACACAGGCAACAGGTTTAAGGAGAAAGTAAATCCTGTAACGCACAAAACCATGCCAGAACCACCACTTCTGTTAAAATTAGTCCCATCTTTTTAAAGTGAAACTTTAACTCTCAGTTAGTCAAAGTGAACTTTGCTCTCAAAAAGTTTTAATAGAAAATGGTTAAGAGAAAAATGATAGGGAAAGGTGTTATTGTAGAAAACTAAGAAGCGGTGGCTTTCTCAGTCTGTTAAAAAGTTCTCTGAATGCTCAGAGAAATCACAGAAAGGCACTCAATCGTACTTCGCAGTACTGGCCCCTACGTACGTTTTACAGCAGCTGCAATCATACAAGTCCAGCTCCAGGCCAAACGAACAAATAAATAAAATAAAGATGCACCCCTAGGCTGTGTCTGACTTTTCCCATATAACTATCTCCAGGATGCCACCTCTAAAGAACCTCAACATTCTTTTATATTCACCTGCAGAAAGCCCCTTCCTCTGCCTTGCATTAAAGATTCAGCCTGCTGGCAGGGACACACATAATGGGTCACACACGCACACACAATTTTATCAGCTTGGGAGCACAATGGGCTTAGGCTGACACTTTCAAAGGACCCGGGCACCTCACGCCTTCAGCCTCCTTTGACAATCACAGCAATGTCCCTAACAATAACAACACACACTTGCTCAGGACCCGAAATCAGTTATTACACTTGGAAAACAGGCTGGGGAAAACCAATTAAAAGCTCACTTCAGCATCCAGGTAGAGCCGCAGCAGCAAACCCAGGCTCTGCGGGTAGGTTTGCATGTCAGCTTCTTCCCGTGGGAGAAAATTATAAATTTTAAGCGCTGCCAACTGCCCCTTGTTTGTGGCTGACGGGTCCCAGCTGAGGGACTGGGAGCTGATACGGCGACTATTTGCGGTCCTTGCGCAGCGATGCTCGCGGGGGGGTTTGCAGGGGCTGCTGGTGATCGGGGCGGGGAGCCGGGCATGGGCTGGGAGCCCCACGCCACCAGCACGGCCGTGCACCCCCCGCACGCCTCTTTCAAGCCTGCCAAGCTCCTCCTTGCTTCAGCACGCGCCAGATTCATACAAGCCAAGGCCGATAAAGCAAAACGCGGAGAAGGTACGCACCTCTGAGGACGGACAGACGGACGGACAGAGGGATGTTGAGAACAAAGCTTTTGCAATCTAGGCTCCTCACACCGAGAGGGGCAGGCAACAACTAAAGTTGCTGAACATGAGCTAAAGGGAGACGGTAATCCAGCCTGTATTGCAAAAAAGCCTCGCCAACTTTCAAATCTCTTTTCCCTCTCTGGCAGCTTATTAATTAAATGCCCTAAATACCAACAAAATCCCTTTTGCTGATATTAATTTGAGACCACCTGGAAGCTGCTCCCATGAACAAAACCCTCTATTCCTCTCGCTTTCCCTCTCGCCTCCTCTTCCCCTCCGAGGTGCGTTTCCAGGGCTTGCACCCGACGCCCTTTCCAGCGGCGCCTCGGCAGCACCCGGAGCGGAGCCCCTCGGCACCCGCGGATGCGGTCTGGGGCTCAGCACCCCAGAGATCACTTTCACTCCCAATCTGTCAGCCCATCGCTGGGGATCAGCGGTGGCCCCTCTTGTTAATTGTTCCCAGCTCGGAGCAACCAGGGATGGGAAACGGGCCATCGCCGATACATGACTCCCGGCTCTGGAATGCTCTTGTACCGTCAGCCCTTCGCAGACCGAGTTTGTTGAGTTTAAGTCTCAGCTATTTGCCGAAGCCCGATTTTTGGGGAGAGACAGAGGTTTGACTGTTGCCTTTTATCTGCGGATAGCAGCGCGTGGGTAGAGAGCCGTCAAAAAGTTCTGCTTGTTGTTTTAAATAGTGGTATATGGGAGTATATTGGGCACACTTACATTTATTTCTGATTAAAAAGGGGAAAAAAGGATTTAGCGTTTCTAAAAAGACAACGTGTCTGGATCCACAAGGTAAACTTCCCATGAAAGAACATTCAGTGCCTGAATATAAACCTCGGCATATTATTCCACTGAACATCTGTTGACCATGAAACTTCAAATAACCAGCATTAACATATACAGGCTGTTTATTCAAAAAAATAGATTATTCACACGGAATCAGTAAAGCCCTTAAAGAACTATTTTTCTGTTTGTTTTTTTATCCCAGCAGCATTTAAAAGGAAAAAAAAAAAAAACTTTCATAACCAAGAAACATTTTTTAATGTATGAAAAACGAGACTTTTGGATTAGAAGTGGAATTCCACACGGCATTCAAGATCACGTTATCAGTTTTGTGGCACCCTATTAATCTGTTACAATAAAATACGGGGTTGTTTTTTAAAGGGAAATTGTCTTTCAAGAAAGGAAAAGCAAAAGGTCCAACCTTGATAGTAAAGCTTGTGCTTACTGAAAGTAACAGGAAGATCTGTGTCATCTGGCCATCTAATTGAAGAAAGATGCTAAACACAGTGCAGAACTGAGTATAATAAACACAATTTCTTTTCTAACTGAGTGTGGAAATGTTTTACAGATTTTTTTTTTCCTCTTTCTGTAGGTGTGTGTACGCCCATGTAGACATATATATCTATTTTTTATAAATATTATTTAGTACTTATATAAAGCTGTCAAAGAGCACTAACAAACCAGCAGGATTCAATTAGCTTGTGCTTTTTTAAAACGGCCCAAAATCACTGAACGCTCCAGCTCCATCCCAGCGAATTTTCCCAGCGCATAATTTCACCCTGTGCTTGAGACAGAACACGGCTTTATAAAAGAAAACCTTAAATATTAATGCGTGTTTTGCTAAGGAAGTGGAAGTCGAATCAACTTCCTGATACCCCGAGTATCTGATTTCTAAAACGGTCTGAGGCCGATGGCCGCAGCCCCTCCAGATGTGGGGTGAAGCGGTGCAGCGGAAGCCCAGGTTTGCAGCCCACCGCTGCGTCGGACGCGGGGCTCAGCGGACTGCATCCTCTGATAGTATATTTTTGTTAGCTGGCTGCCCGGAAACCCTCCGCTGCTCGATTTGTTTTGTGATCCTGCAAGGGCCTTCCCGGTGCCGATGACAGCCCTGAATTCAAGAGCTTGTTTGCTTTGGTGGGGTTGGGGAGCAGCAAATGCCTCGCTGTTTAATTTGTCCTCTGCGAGAGGTGCGGGGCCTCGTCCTGAAGGATGGAGTCTATTTTGAGAGGTGCAGGCTGCAGCCTGTTGTTCACCACATACCGAAAAACAATGCCGTTTTGTTACCAAGCCCGCCTTCTTTTATTGCTCTGTTTATTGACGTTTTCGGCACGGGACTTTTCGGGAGCATTTCCTCGTACGAGGAGCAAATGTCACAAATACCAAAACTTGAACGAGGGAGAGAGAGAAGTCCCGAGAGGACTACTGATTTCATTGCCTCCATTTTGGCAAAGAAAGTGGAAAGGAAAACTTCTGCATTTTACTTCATTTTGTCTCCTGCCCTCCTTCTACGCAAAAGTATTGGGGGAGAAACAGAGAAAAAAATGCCACGACGTTTGCTTATTCCATCCCAAAAAAACAACAACATTTTTAGGACGCGGAGAGCAAAAGAGGCCATGTCCATAAAAAGAAAACAGCAAAATAAAAACTGTCCCCGTGCCCCTTCTCCCAGTTTGGAGCTGAAACCCAGGCCGCTGCCACAGGGAACAGCTCGTCTGCTCCCGAGAGGATCACCCGTGCGGCAGCACCCCGGCACGCGGGGCCACGTGCCGGCCCGCGGACGGGGCACACCGTCCCGCTGGACTTTTCGCTGAACTGTGCCTCAAAGTTCCCGTTTTAACTCTTGTGTTTACGTTCAACATTACCGTATTTCACGCACGTTGCTCACAGAAGGCCGAGTCCCAGTTCTGCAAACATTTTCTCCCACCTGAGCGATGCAGAAGTTACCGAACGTCTATTTACATGGCCTCTTTTTTTTTTTTTTTGCTTTTTTTTTGAGGACTTAAAATGTGTCGTTGTCTACCTAAGCATTTCTGACGGCCTTATTGTTACCTATGCAGTGACGCTTCATTTGGGAGCTCATTAAAAGGGAGCAAGTTCTTCTCCCCGTTTCAGCCCACTCCTCCAGCCCTGTCAAG
>NW_010561920.1:0-735 GCF_000687285.1 Phaethon lepturus | reverse complement strand
GGCCTGCGGGGGGCTCGGCCCTGGGCCGGAGCCTATAGCGGGATGGAGCTACCGCCGTGCCCGTGGCGGTACCTATAGCCGCCCCGATGGATGCACCTATAGCCGCACCCACAGCAGTACTTATAGAGCTACCCATAGCGGAACCCATGAATGTACCTGTAGCAGCACCTATAACAGTACCTATGGCTGTACCCATGGATGCACCTATAGTGGTACCTATGTTTGTACTGGTGGTGGTACCCATAGCTGCACCCATAGCAGTACCTATAGTGGTACCTATAGCCGTTACCTATAGATGCACCCATGGCTAGTACCAATGGCCGGTACCCATGGTCACACCTATGGCCAATACCTATAGCCGGTACCTATAAGATGTACCCATATCTGGTACCTGTAGCTGTACCTATGGCTGTATCTGTAGCTGTATCCATGGCCGGTATCTATGGCCAGTACCCATAGCAGTACCTATAGCATCACCTATAGCGGTACCTAGAGGGTTACCTATAGCGTTGCCTATAACTGGTACCAACAGCAGTACCCATAGCTGTTACCCATAACCATTACCTATAGTGTTACTTAAAACTGGTACCTATAGCTGGTACCCATAGCCATTACCTATAGCCATTGCCTATAGCATTACCTATGACCGGCACCTATAGCTGATACCCATAACCACTACCTAGAGCCATTACCTGTAGCCATTACCTACAGCCAGTACGTATAGCCGTTACTTAC
>NW_010561919.1:36378-36665 GCF_000687285.1 Phaethon lepturus | reverse complement strand
GTGGTGTTTTCGCGGGCCGCGGCGTGGGGAGCCTTTCCCTGCGCTGGACCGGGGCGGTGGGACGGAGGCATGCGGGTAAGCTGGGGTGGCCCCTTCCTAATCGCACGCCATCGAGGGGCGCTGCCCGCCGTGCAGGGCGGGCTCTGCTGCTCCTCGGGGCGCTCTTGAGGCCTTATATGCACAAGGAGGTGCCCGGCCAAGGCTGTCGGGCCGCGCTGCGGTCCCCTCGCGCTGCTCCCCGGTGTAGCGCGGCCCGTACGAGCTGAAGGGGCCTCACTTGCCCCGGG
>NW_010561919.1:20518-36368 GCF_000687285.1 Phaethon lepturus | reverse complement strand
CCTGCCTGGTGGCTGTCGGTCATCCGCGGCGTCCCCGAGTTTGGCGTAACGCTAATAGTCACTTTGCCGCTTCGTTTCATGTTGCACGCAGCCGTGGGATCCACAGGAATGGGCTCTTCTAAGCCGTGGGGGAATTACGCTTGTGGGCTCAGGTATCTCTTTTATCTGTCGAACTAGTGCGCCTTGCCGAATTCCCTGGCTTTGTGCAAGACAGTTACTAACAGAATCATGGGGTTTTAGTTTTGAATAGTTTTGGGTAGTAATCTAAACTCACGTAGCTGAAATACACGTGGTTTTGGTGGCTATGTTGTGTTTCTTTTATGAAATTATGAAGAATAAACTTGATGCTGATGTTTAAACATTCTTTTTAGATAAGTGAAGAATAAAAACTTACACTTGATACTTTCCTTTCTTTGGCTTTTAGGTTAAAAACCCAAATAAAGTCCTCTTTATGAAACTGATCCTCAGTCAAGTGTAACTTTTGATGTGTGGTCTCTAAAGCCCCCCACTATGCCAGCAGCTACCGTAGACCATAGCCAAAGAATCTGTGAAGTTTGGGCTTGTAACTTGGATGAAGAGATGAAGAAAATTCGTCAAGTTATACGGAAGTATAACTATGTAGCTATGGTGAGTGAATATTTGATGTTTGTCTAGCAAATGACTGCAAAAACATGATGACTTTATTTGGTGTTAGTAAATTAAAGCTATAAACTTGTTCATCCATTTTCATTGAAAGAATAATGGAGTCTTAACATTGAATTAACGGGGTACGAACATAAGGATCCTAATGTATTATCCTCTTAAAAGCTAAATTTACACACGGTACTCTTCAGCTATGAAATGGTTAGATGATTGAAATATGTTTTCTGACAAATGAACAACGTAAAATTTTATGGCAGTATTTTGTTGAAGTTTTAATTATGTTCTTACAGGATACAGAATTTCCAGGAGTGGTTGCAAGGCCTATCGGAGAATTCAGAAGCAATGCAGACTATCAGTACCAGTTATTACGCTGCAATGTAGACTTGCTGAAAATAATTCAACTAGGACTGACATTTATGAATGAGCAAGGAGAATACCCTCCAGGAACTTCAACTTGGCAATTTAATTTTAAATTTAATTTAACGTAAGTGTTAAATATCTCTACTACTGAATGTTGAATGTTTCTGACTTGCTGATACTGAAAATGTATTATAGGTTGTGAAAGCTGTAACAGCTCTTTTTATCTGTATGATGGAATACCATAGATTCTTTGTGAGAAAAACGTTTGTCAGCCAAGCATGTGCTTTCTTCCCTCATTTCTGTGCAGTCTGTCTTACTGTTGGTAATTTGATCAAAGATGCTAAGCAATTCCAACAAAGGTGTTAAAAAAGATGCATTTATACTTAGTGCAAGAGTTAGCTCTGCGTTTTCATATATAGCATTTCGAAGTGCTTCTACCAAAGCTTAGTTTACCTCTTACTAGTGTTATAGAAGTCTTATGTTGTTTCTTTGCGTATTTTTAATGGAAAATACAAACATGAAGAAAAAGTAAAGCTAGCAAAGTGACTGAAGAAGTGTGACAAGTCTTAGCAAGTTCTAAAGCAAGTATGCTCTATCCTCTTTAAAATGATGATATTCTTGTTAAAATGCTCACAACAAGCTCTAGGTAATATTCTAGGTAAAATAGTGTCAACTTTTTAATACTGCAGTGGCTTTTCTTGTGTTTTCAAAGCAGCTTATTCTATTAAGCCATGGTATTTTAATTTTATAATAGGTTGAAAGAGATTATTGATTCTGCAGCATAATTCCTGTGGAGATTTTTGTTCTGGATTATCTTGTGTAAAGTGTTGGTTAAAAAGCAAGCAGATTTTTATTATCTGTTCGAAACATATTCTGAGCTTTATTTCAGAATGTAATTTTTATCAGTGATAAACCTTTAAATATGAACCTAACTTTTCCAGTGAGATGAGACTCTTCTGTGGAGTTCTAATTATATCCTTAGCACGTAGTTGACAAGGTTACTAGTATTCTAAATCTTTTCCTGAAGTAAACATAATTGGTCTGATTGGTTCTCATATGGCCTCAACTGAGTATCAGAGTAAACACTTATCAAACTTAAATGTCTTGAAGGCTTGGGGTTGTCTTGTCAGTTGTGTTACAAGCTGGTAACTGGACAGCTTGATATACGTGAGTTAAAACTGCAGCCTACAAAGGAGGTTTAGAGAACAGACCTTTTTTTCTGGAGGTAAAAAGATTGTTTTCAAAGTAATCAGTGTTCTTACAAAGAAAAAAATGCTGCTGCCTCTCTTAATCTTTCTGCTTTTCTAAACAAGTAGTGCTGTGGCCTGTCACAAATCAGTTTGGTCTGAGGAATGACATGCTCTTTTTAGTTCTGTTTGAAGCAGGTCTTGAAAGGAAAGGAAGTGCAGAGTTGATATTTTGGTATCTCTAAACATACTTGGCCATGTAAGTGCTGGATGGAAGTTATCCATTTTCTTCACAGAAGAATATACTAATCCTGCTAAGTATGGCAGAAAAGGAAAAGGAATGAGTTGTTAACTTCCAAACGGTGGTCTCGGAAGAAGAGACTGCTTTGTTTTACTCATTTTCTGAGCTTCAAAGGTCTATTTAATGTCAAGCAACTGAAAACAAAAGTAGTTTTCCATCCATTTGTGCCAGATCTTGCATAGATAAGACAGCTTAGTAAGGCATCATGACTAGGTAGTCACTTAACTGACTTTGTTAATAGTTCACTGGGGGTACTTTATTCAAAAAGCTGAGCTAGGTAAGTGTTGCATGAAACACGAGTATTTTTTTTTACAGAGGTGGAGAAATGACTTATTTTTATCTGTTTATGAACTTGCTTTTGGGAAGTGGCACTGTGCCAAATGTTCTGCTCCTAAAGCAGAACAGCTGTTGGCTGTTCCTAGAAGGTGATTTTTTTTGTGTGTATGTGTGGTTCCAGCCATGTCTTGTTACAATGTTCTTTTAAAGAGAATAAATAGTTCTCTAAACCAACTATCCACCTGAGGAGTGCAGAGCAACAAACTAGAATGAAAACTTCTTTTTGTAAAATAGATGTGTTTGTTTTGGATGGGTTCTTTAATGTGTTATGGAAATGGACAGCTGTTGGGAAGCTGGTGCCTTAAAGCTGGAGAATTAATGAGCAACTGTGTGGGAGGGAGGCAAAAAGATACAACGCATCTTGAGAATGTATCTCTATGTTCTGATGAATGATGAGTTGCTATTAGGAATAAGGAATATAAGTCTATGACTAAATCTGATAGTCAAGTTTGATATATTGTCTTGTCTGTTTTTTTTTTTCTGTTTTGGTTTGTTTTTTTTTAAATTTAAAACTATATACTGAAGAGACTTTGTAGAATAGTGTGTTGTGGACAGTAATAAGAATATCATCTTCTAAATAGAGCTGCATTTGAATTTTTTTCAGTTAACCATTCTATGTCTGTGTTATGATGATGAAGATTAAACTTTAGGGGAAAAAAAAACCCATCCATTTAATCACAAAAATATTTAAGAGTTCACAAAAACGTTAGTGGTAAAGGGAATAAGCACAGGGGTAAGAGGATGTCAAACAAGGCATAGAACAAGTTTTTTCTCTCCTGTTAAATTTTATGTCCAAAATATGGCTAGTTAAGAAAAGTTGAAGTTGGTAATTTAGAAAGAAGATGTTAGGTTACCTGAATTTTAAGGATTGACTAGATGGAGCAAGTACACAGTTTCCAGTTGTAGTGAGTAGGAAGTTTTGGTGAGCATGCGTCTAACATTTACGTAAGCTTAAATCACAAGAAATGTGCAGAAAATATTATCTACAGAACTAATAACAGCACTGGGATCTGGAGTCTACTGTTCTTAGTTCTATAATGTAATAGATATTAGTGCTTCAAATATTATATTTAATTTGTCATAGTTTAAGTAATGGATCTTATTCGGTAAAGTATCTGTATTAATATGTTCACTTTGTAGATTGGAAAAGGGGAGTTCTGGTTAATCAGAAGAGGAGCAGGAACTAGGTTTTTATGAAGGAGGCAAGAATGGAGGTGCTGGGAATGATGAAATCTAGTGAAGATTTAAAAAAGCAATGAAAAATTGTAATTAACACAGAACAAAGTCACGTTGTTTTTGCTCTATACTAATCAAGTCTGTGGAATGAATAGTAAAAAAGAAATGTTACCAAGTTTATAATCACTGAGGTTTGTAGATTTTGAAAATTTGCTTTTCCCCTGTTTTTAGAGAAGATATGTATGCCCAGGACTCTATTGAACTCTTGACAACATCTGGTATCCAGTTTAAAAAGCATGAGGAAGAAGGAATTGAGACGCAATACTTTGCAGAACTGCTTATGACATCAGGAGTTGTACTGTGTGAAGGAGTCAAGTGGCTTTCCTTTCATAGGTAAATTCTGCATCTTAAGTATTTGAGTTTTTGATTTTCATTATTGAATTCTAGAGTTTGGACTTCACATCTGATGTGATATGCGTCTGATAGCATATATCAGCACATACCTTGGTAGGTAAGACTTGGAAAACTATTTCTGCAGTAATACCTATAGCACCATTCTGTATTAGAAGAATAGAGTGTACAAGGTGGTACTGGTGTTTTATTTTTGGTGTTTACACTGTAACCAGAAAACTGTAAATCAGAAAGACATGAAACTCATAAGCCAGCAGGTGGCATTTTATCTTTCAATATCACACATGCAAGTAATAATAGCAACAATGATAAAAGCAAACTATTCGTAAGCAATGCTTGAGCAAATATTGTTTGTCCTGTGGGAGAGACCACAGCATTATCAGTGAAGAGTTTTATAAAACACTTTTAGATTTGTTTTAAATCTCCTTGGTAATCTGAGCAGCTGAAAATTACTCAGCTACGAGAGAGAGCCCTGATAAGCCTTAATTCTAGCTGCACTAATGAATATATTTTACTATGTATTCAGTCACAGGAACTCATCTTCCAAGTAGAAATAGAAATGCAAATGCTAAATATCTATGAATCTGTGAAGATACAAAAGATGTTCTGGTGTTAATAAGATTTAACAATATGAAACTTATGCACTAGTAATTGTATAGTCAACTACATGCCAGAGATAATTTGCACTTTTTGCAAGCAACGGTGGCTGTAAAGGCTTATTGCTGTGTAATGCCCTCAAGTTGATATCTTAAATGCTGGCTGCTAAACAAGTCAACAAAGGTAGAGCAGATGTTTTAGCTGAGACTAGTAGTTTCCTTGCAGCTTTATTCTTGTTTATCGCACGTGCTACATTGGTGGGTGGCAATATGTAGATGATGGAATTAGAGAAAACCCAAATTCTTCATCCTTAAGTATTAAGTCTTGGAGGAGAGGTTGGAGGAGAGAAAGGCACATGTAATTAAAGAAGTACTTACATTATTAACCAACTGAAAAATGAGGATTGCTTCAACAAAGAGTGTAAAACAGTAGTAGAAAGGTGCATATAACAGCTTGTTGCAGAATTCATCATTTTGACTTGCTTTGTAGAAAGCAAGGGTTGCACTGGCTTTCCAAAAGGAAGGTGGGGGAGGACAGGAAGAAAAGACAGTTTAAAAAAAAAAAAAAAAAAGAGGACGAAGATCCTCTTTCAGTATGTGTGTCACCTAATCTGCCTACATCCTCCACTTGCAGCTGTCTTGACTCACGATATGACTCCAAAATAATCTTACTCTTGCTATCTTGCTACTAGGGTAGCACCTTGGGAGCAAGTACTGGCACAAGAATGCCATGAACTTTGTCCAGATAACTACAAAAGGCTGAATTAGTGAAGTTTCTTTCAGCTTCTTAAACCTGTTATGGACTTTTACGTGCATATTTGTGATTTATGCTTGACCACAGTAAAATAACCTGGATGGTTCAGAAGAAGGGGAGGGGAGGCATGTTATGCATGTAACTGGTACATCAGCAGATGCTGCCGCGTAGAAGCAGCTACAGCTACGAAACAGTGGTTTGATAATATCGTCTAATAACTCCAAGGGCCCAGTGTAAGCTATCCTAGCAAAAGAATACCTGAGCCATTTCTACACTAGGGGTTCTTTTTAAAGCATAGTTATATGGATTGTGTGTGATTCCTGACTAATATGCTGGTAAGTGTAGTGCAAACTGTGTGCAATAATGCCACTTCTACTAGTGCAGCTTATGAAGGGTTTTTGGAGTGGCTTTATTAAAGACCAGTTTCATCTGTGCTAAAATGAGTTTCTGTTGTGAACTTCACTGAAAATGTCTTTAGAAATCCTCTTAAGACAGCTGTTCCAGCAAATGTTTGTCAAACACTGATTATCCACAACTGTGCTTGAAGTTGGAAAGTGTTTAAAGGCTTTTTTGCTTGATGGAGCATGTTGATATTATCCTGAGCACAAAATCCTGAAGTAGTGGGTTAAGTTCTGAGGCAGCTAAGATTGCACGAAGCTATAAATGAGCATTGGTCACATAAAATGTGCCACAAAGAACAGTAAACAGCTGTTTCTAAATATATCTTAGGTTGATTGTGATTATGTTCTACCAGTGGAAACTTAAACAGCAGGACAGCTCAGTTGAAAACCTGTTTGATGTTGGCTGTCCATGCAGTAGTTCTTTTGACTACTGAAAAAGCTGTGCTTGATAATCGCTGACTCTGCTATTGCTTCTGTTTCCTTAAAATGCTTTAATTACTACTAACCCTCAAAATTTATGAGTTTCTTAGGAGTAATTCCCCTCTTCCTACTTCCTTTCTCAGTGTGTGAGGTTGTTTTGCTTTAGTTTCATTTCCTAGTCTCTGATTTCCTTGAAATCTTATGTAGTTTATTTCTAAGCTCTTAGCTTCTCAAATGTGTGCACTTTTTATCACTGCATTTGATGTAGCTGCCTTGGCATCCTGACCTATTGGTAAATCTGTGTGGACCTGCAGTTTTGCCAGGCAGTGAAGAAACATTTGCCCTGTCACTGGTTCTTGTGACAATACCGCAACTTCGTAAGCGACTCCATCAAATCTTTTCTGTGTGTTAAAATGTATTTGAGTCAGTGAGAGAGGAGAGGGAAGCCCTGAATTTCTGATTCTTGTCACAGTCAAGAGAGCCGTGAGTGCTTGGCAGTCTAACAAGCTATAAAACAGAGCAGGTCAAATGCTGTTTTTGTGGATATTCAGCTGACTGATCTGCTGAAGCTTTGAGTGTCCACCTGTGTGCAACCTTTTCCATGTACCTTTGGAGGCTCTGTGCAAACATGTCTCTTACCCAGATGTTTTGGGGAAGCTGGAAAGTTCTGAACTGTTGCATTGCCATAATCATTTATGATTAATCTAACTGATTTTACTAAAGTTTAATCTGTTGTCTCATTTCTATTAGCTGGTTATAAAATGAAGTAAAGCTTTCTCAGCCCTGTCAGGTTTTGATTTATTTCAGAGACTGTTGGTGCTTGAGTAGAGTTCACTGTTAATTGGCTATTGGAATTCTTTCTGCATAATGAGGGAAATATAAGCATGTTTGATCTTTTCCATGGTTTTGTTGCTTACAGCTGTCCATGTTCAGTAAAAAAAAAAAAAAAAAAAGGGGGGTAAGAGTGCTTATGTTGCTGTATAGCTCCAGGGATTGTGGCTAGGTGCACTTAGTAACTTTAGGTGATTATATTAGAAATGGTGAAAGCTTTTTAAGGGAAGGAAGCCTGGGTGCTGTAGGGTATAAACCAACCACTAATTGCCTGTTATAGGATTAGAAGAAAACTTCTTTAATCAGGTAATTACATAATTGCTCACTGTGGACTTTCTTAACCCTTCTGTTAGCATTCAGCAGTGGCCACTCAAAAACATTTTAACTATGTATATACAAGTCTTTAATTGGAGTGACAGTTCTTATGTCTCTGTAAGGTTAAATGACTGGAGCATATTGCTCCAGTATCTAAGTATTCTAAAAGATTATGTAAATGTCTTGATATTGCATTGTGATTAGTAAAGTGTAGTTTGTGATGATTGTTACAAGCACAGTGGGACTAAGTGTAAGCAGCTGGAACCTAAGGAATGTGAGAGATCATTTGGTTGAGCTGACTAAAAATAACCTGTGCTTAGGATCCAACAACAGGTATCTGACTGAATGCTGTCATGCCATGGAAGGGTAATCATACCTGTTAAATCCACTGTTCAGATATCCTGTTCTCTTTTTCTGTGAGAATCTTAGAATTAAATAACCTACTACACTCTCCAATGGGGCAGGAGTGGGTGGGAAGGGTATAAAAATAAGGTTCTTCATTGAAATTGCAGATCAATGATAGCCTGCTCCCTCTCAATACAAATAGTAAAAAAGTCTTGTTTTCTTACATCCTTCTTAATAGGAATTAGAAGTGTGTGAGAGCATGTGGTTTCTAGTAATTCAGTCATGTACATATTTTTTGGGGGAAGAGGAGGGGAGTTAAAAACACAGTGTTTATTTGTAGGAAGAGGGGCACAAATACGGTTTTCTTTACTTTAAAAGTTTTTATATGGCTGTTGCATTTGTTCCATGACAGATGCCAGGAATTCAGTGAGTTAAGCTCTCTAATCTCTAGAGGAGTATGTCTCCTTAATCCTGAACAGCCTTTTTTGCTAATGTGGCTTTTTTCTTTTCTGTTTCTATAGAGGGTTTTATGCTGATACAGGCTTCCCCCCCACTACCCTCCCCCCCCCCCCCCCCCCCCCCCCCCCCAATAGGTGATCTAATAAAATTAAGCTTCCAAGCTACTGTTTTGCCAAGTATACTACAGTTTTTTACTTTGTAAGGCTCAGCTGAAATCTGTCTTTATCTTGGGCTTCTTTGCTCCCTGGCCAGTGGCTGCTGCTGTGGAGATTGGAGTGCAGCCAGCACAGCTTCAAAGCACCAGATGCAGTGCAGGATTCATTCAACTTGAAATTCCTGTTTAGAGCACTGGAAACCCCCATAGGAGAGCTGCAGTCATTTGTACCTTTTGTGTACCTTGTATTAATGGACTTTCAGCAAACAATCCATTCACTCCCAGTACGTTCAAGATTTTCTGCCCTCTGACTAGAAATTCATAAGATAAAGATGATGTAGGGAACCCCATCATATACAAAAGATATAAAAAGCAATTCTCTTCACATTGAGTGTGCAAGCTAAAGCCTTGAGCCTGCATCAGAATTCACTAATTTTTGTGGGTGTAAAGTATCCGCAGGATCAGTAGCACAGTGCTCTGAACTGTCGTTTCGTGTATTGGCTGTCTTACAGTTAAAAATCTTGGTCAAGATTTGGACCAAGTTGCAAAATTCTTTGTTTTGAGTATGATCCTCATGTAACCAGGAACGAACATGAAGTCTTAAATTGGGAATTTGGAGTCTGTGGTGGCCACCCATTCATTTGAATTGTCTCTCAGCTATATGCTAAGGTTCCTTAAGAGCAAAACTGATGCAGCCTTCAGCAGCCCTGCTGCATGTTTTCATCTTCATTAGTACAGGCATTTTTAAATTTACATGTCAGTAAAAATTTAGGAACTCACCTGGTTCAATGAAAACCTAATAACAAAAAAGGTAACTTACCAGTCCCCCATCTAGTCAATGCATATGTGCATGAGCAATCCTGCAAGTACAAGGGATCAGAACGGATTAGATCATGAATAATCAGGCTTGTAATCTCTGCCTTCCTAGGGAAAGCTAGGGATAACTAATGATCAGTGCTTTTTGTTGTGGTGTTCAGTCCTGCTTAATACCCAACATCTCTTTCCTATGCTTTAAACACTGTTTTTCCTCTCATAACTCTCTGTAAAAGTACGTGGTTTCCCTTTTTACTGCCGCACCTCATTCCTATGTCCTCTTTCTTCAGTCAAGGTACTGAGATGGAAGTCTTCCCAAACTCTTCTACTACACGCACACTATATATAATGCCTCTGTTTTTTCTGCCAAACCTGTACTGCTCAGTTACCTTGCTGCCTCCTGCTGACTTATATGTACACAAAAAATTTTCTGACTCGCTCTGTCCTTGCCTCTAAATGGAGTAATAGTCTACAAAATAATGATTTTTTCAGTTGTCTAACTGTGTGCTGGTTTAATTGGGAAAGTTGAAAAACAATCTGCTCTCTTCATTGTTGAGGGTGAAACTTGCCTCCAGGCATAAACATGTGTTGGCTGTGGAAACTTTTGAATCCTTTGGATTTCAAGAACTGTCTAAGTGTCTATCTCATTCAGTTTGTATTGAGAAACTCCGGTCTGTGTGAAACGAACCAGCTAGGACTCTTTCTGTTTTAAGTTCCTGTTATCAGATGAAGCTCCAGCAGCACTACCTTGTTTGAGGATTTGGAGGAGTTCCTTTAGACAGATCTTCTTTTGTTTCTTTACTTTACCTCATTGAGACTAAATTAAAATATTTTTCCCTGAAAGCTGCAATGGGGTCATTTATACTGAGGCTTAGTCTTTGTAAGAGTCAGTCTTAATTGCACTGAAATTAAGCAAAATGTCATGTTGGTGTTTAATGAAGTCTTGATGTTGGAAGTGAGAAGGATGCTTCTAAGTTATTTGCTTATATTGCTTTTGTTATTAACTTGCAGTGGATATGACTTTGGCTATCTAATCAAAATCCTGACAAACTCTAATTTACCTGAAGAAGAGCTGGACTTCTTTGAGATACTGCGATTGTTTTTCCCTGTCATCTATGATGTAAAATATCTCATGAAGAGTTGCAAAAATCTGAAGGTAAGTAATCTGTTAACAGCTCAGAACAGATTTTGGTTTTGAAGAGAGAATACTTTCTGCTAAAATAATACATGTAAAAATAATATACTTCTGTATTTTTATTTTCTCATTTTGCTTTGATAGTACCCATTAAACAGCCTTGTCTCAAACTTTGTCAATACCTTTTAATATTATATTTAATTATAGAGGCAGGCAGGAGCACACATCAATTTTTATAACTGCATACCAGTTAAAAAATAACATGTTGATACTGTATTTATAGTGCCCAGTCTTTGTTGACAAATGATAAACCCATGTTTGGAATTGATTGTTCACTTCTTGAACCACAAGAATTGATGGGTTTCATATACTCTTATTTCCTCATTGTGCAGTCTAAAGGACTGCAGTCGTCTTGGCAAAGGTAATTGCAACGATGATGCTGTGGAAGCGTCTTGGGAAGAGGAATGGAGTGAAGAATATTTCAGATGACCCCATAAGGAAGATAAACAGCAGCATATATTCAGGGACAACATGTGACATCTAGAAAAAAATGTAGTACTAGAAACTAATCTCTCATGTCAAGCCAGTGGGGTTACTAATTGGCTTATGCTGTCAGGCATAAAATTTGGATACTTTATTGGACTGGAAAATGAATGGAAACTGGAACTAAGCATGTGAAGGGGAAGACAGCAAAATGAAAGAAAGGTGCTACAAGGATTGTTAACAGCTTTACTTGTCAAAGAACTGTGAGAGTCTGAACTGCTGCTGGAATGAGGTGCATCGCTTATCTGAAGCAGTTAGTGACTTGCTGCTTTTATGGAAAATAACTCGATTCTCTAGGCTTTCTTAATGAGAACCTGCAGGAAAAAGGAACACTGACTAGTACAACCAACTCCTACCTAAAGAATGTCTTGCTGCTTCGTCGTGCTCAACTAGTGATCTGTGTGGGGTTTATAGTCCTGTTTCTTTCTGAGATAAACTAATAATAAGAGTGTGTCACTTTTAAGTAGTAGCCTATTTGTGTGGGAAGTAAGGTGTGTAAATCCTTCTGTTAATCAAGTTAATGTTGAAAATTGAGACCTCGCTTCCAGTTTGTACGAAAAGTATACCTGCCTGTGTTCATCTAGGAGTTACTGATATCATCAGCTGAGCAAATAGCTGAGTGTTAGAGAACATCTTAGAAACGTTTTTTTTCCACAGGAGCCAGAACTAAAAATGAAATGTTCGTAAACTTCAGGAGTCTTAAAGAAGGGGTGAGGGAGAACCCCAAACAAAAAAAAAAACCCTCACTTTTCCTTCACCAGAAGTGAGAAAAGCATCTAGTGTCTTTGTGGTGGTGACCCACTTACCAAGTAACAGAATGTATAATCCAACTGTAGTGATGTAGGAAAGGTGACAGAATCACGCTCCGTGTCACCATTCCAGAGGTGACATTCCCAGTGGGCTTGGGGAGGAGAGGATTGTATTTCCTGTCATTTACTTAAGACATAGTTGTGTGTAACCTGCACTGGTTAGGGATATTAATTGTTTCGGAAGACAAGATCAACCTTCATAGGTCTTATTTCAGTAAACCTTAGGAACAAGGGTGATTCTTTTTTTTTCAGAGCTGTAGGTCAGCTTCCCTGCAGTAAATCTTGCTTCTGTCACCTAACCTGCAGACTAGTAATGAGAGGAGGGAAAGGGATGTGGAGTACCCTGCCCCTCCAGATTTACCGGCAATGGAGTGATGGTGGACTTGTACTGTACTAAGAGCAGCTGTCTGAAACAAGTTGTTAAACATTCAGTGTTGTGATTCTAAAAATGCACTGTCTCCTAATGGCTGTCACTTTCTCTCTCTATTAAATTGCAGTGAATTGAACTGCTGTGCAGTAGTCCTTTATTGACTTGTCTAAGTTACTTTTTATATGAAAGTTACTGACCTGCTATAGGTGTCCCCCCCCCCAAAAAAAGGATGTTTGGCCTTGAGAAGAGAAATATGTTTGAGGATTGGGAAGTGGTCTGGTGCTCTTTTTGTGGAATTAAGTGGTCTGAACTTTTACAGTATGTTACTCTACCTCAAATGGACATGAGCGTACTTTACTGGCATGAAGATTGGGAGTTAACTTGAGATGTTAATGTAGTATAGGTTGAATTCTTGCTTGTTTTCTAAAAATCTTTCTATGTAGACAATTGCAAACCTTTTTATAGTTACTCTTAAGTAACGTAGATTTATAGACCTTGTTGGAAACTTGCTTTTCATATAAGGGGTTGTACAGAACAATGAACTCTGGTAGCTAGTGTTGTGAAACTTCAAGAGTTTGAACTGGATCTGCTGTTGACTATGGTCATGTGATTATATCAATCATTCTGTGGCCTTTTTCTTTAAAGACCAATGGTCTGAAAATTTGGAAAGAATTTGTCTTTCTCTTCCAAGAGTAAAATGTTCTTATCTGGAGTGCAAAAATCTTGCCTGAAGGAGAATCTCAGTAGCCTGTTAATTTTCAGACAGCCAGGTTTTATTCTGTAATTATTGCAGTTATAGACCAAGAAGTTCTACACAAAAGTGGTGTCTGGTATATTTACAAATAGATATATACCATTAAAAGCACTATTGTAAAGTATTCTTCTGTAGGCTGCTGTTACTGAAAATTTTTAATTACTACATCTACATTCCAGAGCTTGCAACTGCTGTGTAAATATTAACTGATTTTTATTCTTGGGTGTTTTTTCTTCAAAGTTATTTGAAGCTAGGGTAGATAGTCTTACAGCTAGCAGAACCTGATGATGAGGCACTGCTAATTCTCAGCTTGAGGAAGTAGAGGGTTTAGGAGCAACAAATGGTGCCTTGAAAGGGTGTGGGCCTAACTGCTCTTGCTAATTCTTAACAGCTCATTATTGGAGTCAGAAAGTGGAGAACATGCTTGTTTCTGAGAGGCACTTTTTTCCCCTGCCCACCAACTCTCAGCATATTTTTTGAGTGTAAGTTAAATAACTGAGCATGCTTGCAGTGCTCAAATCTTGTATGCAAGCACGTAAAGAATCACAGAATCATTTAGGTTGGAAAAGACCCTTAACATCGTAGAGTTAAGACAACAACCTAGCTTCAATGCTTAACTGTATAGTGTATAGACTTATTCTTATCTTAAAATTCTGTAATCTATATTCCTGCTTCTCAAGCTAGAATAAAACTAGCCATACCAGTATGAAGTTTGCATCTTGGTTTGTAGGTGTTACTTGGGAATCTTGTTACTGAAGCTTCCAGGCTTTTTAAACAAAACAAAAACCCAGGCCCAAAGCTGTTGACATAAGTCACGAGAATTTTCATAATGTTTGATCTGATTTTCAGGTCAGACTTTATTTTTATTGCTCTTTGAATTTTAACTTTGACTGTTATGCTTTTGCCTCTTACTGCTTCCTTTCCTGTACTTGAAACGGGTTAAGAGTGTGAGGAAAGGTGTACTTGGATACTACGCAGTCTTTCTTTTAAAGCATTGCCTCTGTGCAACACTGCCTTGCAAAACTTATGGCAGCACTAAGGATTTTGTGTTTGGTTTTTTGATCTTTGTAGACCTTAAAGAATGTGCATATGCTTTAGTCTATTTCCAGTAGCTTTATGGCTTAATGATTAAAAAAAAAAAGAATTTATGTACAAAATTATGTACTTAGTGTAGCTTACAGCATTAAAAGATTGCAGTTACAGTATGACATGTCTATCCTTCAACTGATCTGTGTTATCTATGTAAAACCAAACCAAATTCTGATGGGTTTGCTTCCACACATAGCGGTTATTACCATTTTGAGGGGCACTAAAAAGGTTTGTTTAGTCAGCCTGCAGTTAAGGGGATAGTTTTTCAGATAAGCTTATTGGGAAGAAAATTCTCTTTGAAACTGGAAAAGTTTTAAGAGCAGATGGATTTGCAGCGATGTCTACAGCTTCACAGTCTGTCCTTTTAAAACTTGTATCAACCATTCAAAGCAGACAATTATTGTTTTAAATTGTTTCCTTTTTTGTATAAGAGATGTTTATGTACTTTTTTAATAAGTAGGCTTCATTACATGTGACTTAAATATACATCCCTAATAGAAAAGCTGGCTATACGATTGGATTTTATCTTAGAAAACTAGTTGCAAGAGGATGGATTTTTTTGCATATTTTTTCCCCTATCCTCTTACACAGCTAATGAAACAAACTTTAAAGAGGGGTAGAACGTCTTGTAGAGATGGAGTGGGCACTTTCTTCCTCTTTTGACTTTACCACCTGGTTTCTAAATACCTGCTATGTAACGTTTTCCTGGACTACCTGTAGTGTTCTAGATGCTTAAGGGTACTCTCAGTTTTGAAGGGAAGTCGGAAAACCTTCAACTTAATTGTGCAAAGGTAAGTGAAAGAAAAAGGTCTGTTTTAAAGGAAGCCTAGATACTTTAGCATATGGGCATCTCATTTCTAAGCACTTGAATTCTTGTGTTTGTAGAAGAACTTTTTTTACCTTTTAAACTTTCATTCAAATAGAAGTAGTACAGGAACACCTGGTTTTGGTCTTCAGCATTGCTAGGTCTTTCAGCATCTTGAAGGAATTGTTGTGTTAAGTAATGACATCCTGGTTACTGGAGAAGCTGGAATATGAAGGAGTAGTAGTTTTGATCGTCACAGATATGGCTTCATTTAAGCAATACTGACACGGTATCAGTAGTAGCATTAGAATTCTGAAAGTTGGATTCTACAGATGTATATTTATCTAGTATAATAACAGTTTCAGCTATTGTGCAAATGTTAAAATATACTTGAAGTTATATGGCTTGTGTAACAGATTTTCCCACATACAGCTGTTCAGTTTTCTGATTTAATTTTTTTCAGCAGTTAACGAAAATGTTTTCTTTTTCAGGGTGGATTACAAGAAGTGGCTGAACAGTTAGAACTGGAAAGGATAGGACCACAGCATCAGGCAGGATCTGATTCTTTACTCACAGGAATGGCCTTTTTCAAAATGAGAGAAGTAGGTGGACGTATTGGTTTTATCTCCATGATAGTAATGTGCTGTGTGAGTCAGATGGAATTGCTGATTCTGATAAGTCCGCTGTATTTTAAGGAGGTCTCTGAAGGGCTTCAGGGATCATTCCTTTCTTGACAAAAAGAAAGACCACCTGTATTTTCCCTAGAGTAAGTGTGAACCAGCCCTACTGATTCCCTGCTTAGCTGCTCAGTGTAATACCCAGCTGGTGTGCACTGCTGCTTGTG
>NW_010561919.1:0-20487 GCF_000687285.1 Phaethon lepturus | reverse complement strand
GGAAAAGAGTGTTTGTTTTAGCCACTTCTAGCTAAACTTGCAGGCTATAGGTATTAAATAATGACTTTCAGGCTGCTGTGGAGAATGTTCACGCATTTGTTCCTTACCATGGAATAAAGCACAGATTAATTCAGGTTCTAAAAGATGATACATTGGTCAATTAATTCAAGGTTTGCAGCAAGGGAAGTTGGGTCTTAAAAGCTTCACATATTCTTGCTACTTGTCTACATACAATAGGAAGATATTATGATATTTTGCATTAACAAAACAAACATTGAATGGGCCTCTTCTGGAAAGTAGTTGCACTGGACAAATGCCAGTGCATGTGAACATGGCACTCTGCCAGCAATTTAGTGTGTCAAAACAGATGGCAGTAGCAAACCTCATCTTTTAATAAGGTTTAGCATTGTATGCTGAGGTGTGTACCTTCTGTAATCTGGCCTTTTGTATAAAGGAGAAAATGATCAGGAGTTTCACTGGTGAGAGAGCAGGTGAAAAATAAATGCTGTGATTTTAAGCTGGTTTGCTCATCCGAACACTGTTCTGCCTCTGCTGGAACAGTTGCAGTTGTGAAGCAGGTCATGGGCTACAGATGCAATAGTTGTGTTTGTGATAGCATCCAAGCCCATGATGCGGTTAGCTGCTGTCTGCCTGGTATTGTTAATCTTCCACTCTTGAATTTGAAACAAAATCCAAAGCAAATAAGGAGGAAGGGGAAGTGTATGATAATCATGCCTAAGATACTGCCTTTCAAGTTAGTTTTCCAGAGGAGAAGGTTCAAACCCATGATCGTTTATCTCATGAGATGCAGCTTGTGCTACATGGCAAATTAGCTTCTTGAATTTGTTTACCAAAAGCTCTTATTGGAAGAAGTAGAAATCTTTGAGGTTTTTTTTAGTGCAAAACACTTGCTTAATTAAGCCAGCAAAGATGGATTAATTAGGATGATTTTTTCCCCAGTACTTTCAGAGATTCTTTGCAAATAGAATCACAGAATAGTTTGGCTTGGAAGGGACCTTTCAAGGTCACCTAGCCCACCCCCCCCTGCAATGAGCAGGGACATATACAAATACAGCCTTTCTAAATAAGGGCACAGTAGCCAGCAGAGAGAAGTATACTTAATGTGCATTTTTAAAGCCTTTTCAGTAGAGTTAATTGTTTAACAATGTATTTCTGAGTGGAAAAACTTTGTTTTACAATGCTTTTAGAGGTACAAAATTTTGTTACTAATTGCTGTGAAGGAGTTGCAACTTGCTGGGTTTTGGACTGCCAGCCAAAAAGTCACTGATCTTTTTCTTCCCATCGGAAATACATACTCATACTACAACAGTAGAGCTGTTGTTCTGGGGCACTGCTGGGGGCTTTAAAACTTATAATTGAGGTCTCCAATTCCTGCAGTACAGAACTTTCCATCGAGACTGTGCTGCTAAGAGCAAAGCTTAAGGGAGGAGTTTTCAGCCTGTGTGGTATATGCAGTCTTCTGCATTTAGACTGTGTATTGTGTCCACCCTGCTCCTGCATGATTCTGGCTGTCTTACATTTCTGATGTTGATGACGACTCGGAATGTCAACCACTGGGATGTCCAGGGTTGCCATGAAGTTTTTAGGGTGAAAAATTTTTGTGTATGTCTTTTTATGTTTGTGGGGTAATTTGTGGTTTTGCTTGAAAACCTAAGTCTAAAAGGTAGAATATCATGGGGTTTCATATGTCTTCCACTGAAAAGTTCTGTCTGCAGTTAAGACTTGTAAGGCGTAACTGCAGTCTTAGTACAAAATTTACTTTTGCTGTTCCTTATTAAATGAAGTCCCCCTCCATGAGGAGCTAGCTGGAAATGCATCTTTCTGCATTTCTCTAAACTCCATAATGGATTTTTGTGCTCAAACATTCTCCCCACCCTCAAACCTTTATAATATAAATCAGGACATACCTCTATTTCAAGACACAGTGTGATGAAAACCCTACCACTGAGGAGTAGGTAGCATGTGGGCACCGATGACAGATGCTAAGCATATGCCTGTTGTGAGAAACTCCACAGAAATCAGTTGGAGAAATATCTTTGTTGCATTTGCAGAAAAGTGAGTGATAACTGACAATACAAAATTATCAGAACATTACATTTGTCCCATTTCATCAGGAAAGGTGCACAGGAAGACTGATTGTATTCCTTGACAGATTTACTTTAAAGAATCATGTCATATATCACATTTTGATAATGTGTTAAGATTAAATGTGGTGTTATGTTAATTATGTCATCTTTTGCACCTCGGGATTTGATATCATGCTAAATACAAAGTAACATTTTAGCGCCTTTCTCTAGTTCTATTTAAACTGAGCCTTTTCTTTGGCAATAATTTGTGTCTCTCTCTTAACTCTTCAGATGTTCTTTGAAGATCACATTGACGATGCCAAGTATTGCGGCCACTTATATGGCCTTGGTTCGGGGTCATCATATGTACAAAATGGCACAGGAAATGCATATGAAGAAGAAGCCAACAAACAGTCATGACATGAAATGAAAGGCCATCTTTTTGACCTCTACATGCTTGTATATAGGTTTTATCTCTGGTTGAACCCCTTGGACAATAAGGCTTTTTTTCCCCCCTTTCTCAGCACACTTTCTTTTCTGCCTTTCTGTGTACTAAACCTGACTGTTCCTATCACAAATTTTGATCTTAATATTGATTGTAAAATTTTCTGGGTTACATTTTGGCCTCATAACTACCCCATTTGTAAAGAAGCATGTATAGGATCAGCGTGGCAGAGAGAAGGGGAAAGCTAAATCATAATGAATAGTCTGGTAAACTTACCTATATCGGTCTTCTAGTTTTTTGTCTCTTTCCCTTCCCTTCTCCAAATTAACTGGCACTGATTGTAACTAACTTCCCCATTCATGTCTGTTCCTTCCAGTATGCAGGCGTTTTAGCTATTCAAGATTGTGGACCATCAAATTTGCACTTTAGAGAGCAACTCTGACTCAGATCCTCTGGTTTATTTGAAGTTTTGTTTGTTTTTCTTTTGCCCTCAGCTAGAAAACAATCATCTGCCAAGTTTACACTGTATTTGCTTGGTATCTCAACCCACAGAACGTGACTTATTTGCTGCATAACTTTCATTTGTTCAAGCGAAACAAACTACTGAAATCATAGTAACTGCTGTTACTTTACTAGTGTTCAGTTGTCTTCAAACACATCCTGCACATGTCAACTGCTGGTTGGCCTGCTGCTTTAAAACCGCTCTGTGATGGTGGAAAGGAGCTTGAAAAAACAGCTTTACACCCTTCAGGAAAAGAACAGCTATGACTGTAGCATTTTTGCCATTAAGCTGAGAGTTGGAGGATATTGGAATAGTAGGCGTTTTGTAATGTCACACTTCCCTTGATTAACTTCCTAGCTTTTATTCTAGTAATGTACACTGCAAATATTTTTTATGAAGTCATATTTATTATGTACTTGACGATTTTTGAAAGTCAGTTTAGTTGAAGATAAAACCCAAAGATCTGAAAAAAATACTATTTAATTGAATTATTGAATTAGAAAGACAATTAAATCGTGCTTTTTTTGTAGTTGCTACAAAGACAGATGTTACAGATTTTTGTTGTAAGACAACAAAATATAAATAACTTATAGCTAATAAAGTTACCTGAGGAGTGTAATGCTAGTTTATTTTTGAGTATATCTTAGCAATATATTTTAGATATATTGTTTTAAAGGACCCTAAAGTACGTTCTTAACTCTGCATAGCATGTGTACAGAGCAGTTGTGCAGGAAGGATTTTTGGTATTGAATAGCTAAATACTAGCCTGAAATGATGGAATGTGCGACATTGTGTGCCTGTGTGTGCGTGCGCGTATGTGTGTGCGTGTTCGGCACAGAAATCAATAGTAAAAAAATCTCCAAATGTTCGCCAAATTACTCTGTTTTACCTTGTACTGAAAAACAAAAAAATGAAACACCTTTTTTCATTGAGTTACGATGATGTAACTGGGTGGTCCTTTTTAAACAACAAATAATTTGCATAACAGAGGGTATTTGTTTTTAAAGCTTTTGTAAATAAAGGCCTAAGAGATGTTTTCTTACATAACAACAGACTGGTGGTTTTGTTGCAAAATATTTACTGCTCCCTGGCTGATTCCACTTTCAGAGCAGAATTCTGTTCATGTGTTTCCAGTCACTTCATGCCTACTGACCTGTGCTGCAGGAGTGGTGATTACAATTTACTGCTGAGGCATCCAAATCCCATTAGTCATTTACTTTAATACCATTATGCATTAGATGATGGTGACTTGTTTTAACTTTAGTTGTCTTTGGCTTTAATAAGATAGGGACTATCTAATGGAAAACAGGATGGATTCTTACTTTGGCATCAATCTGTTTTTTTTTTTTTTTCCCCCACACTTGAACTGTAGGTTTATGTGGAAAATTTGCATATGCAGGGAGTGAAGAACCCCTGAAGTTTGATGTATTTGCTTTAAAGTTCAGCAGCTTTGCCTAAAGCATATGGATACAACTATCTGTGGTTAACTTTTGAAGGGAATGACTCTTGGAAGAACTTTGATGGGTTTTTGTTTTGAAGTAACTTTTTAGCTGTGGATCAAAGCAAGTTTTTTAGAGGCTTCTAAAACAGTAGAAGTTTTAGTTCCGATTGGGATGCGCTTTGAAGCGACTGCTGAGCATCCCACATGCTGTGCTGTGCTTTGCTTCCTGTCAGGAACCTGTCAGAGCTTGGACTCCTTTTGGAAGAAGCTAAACCCAAAGATGCATAATAGGTGTGCGCTTCGTGTCCCAGCTGCTAATGAGCACACAGTCTGCAGCACCAGGCTGAGTTTGCCTAAGCCCTAGTCTAAAATTCTCATGGGGCATCTGATTTTAAGCAATTCTACTCTTCAGTTTTCTTCCTGTAAGAAAAGCTTTTCACAAAAGCCACCCATCGGCATGAAACTAAGATTATGCTTTATTCTGTGTGAAAACTTTTGGTCTGATCAATGTGATCTGTTGAGTTGATTAACAGCTGGGGAGATGTCTGTGCATCATTCAGTTTCCATGGCAAAATTAGATTGAGTTTCCATTAAGGAGTGATTTAAGTGGTGAATTGTAGAGATTATGAAAATAGTAATTTCTTCTTATGTGTAGGAACATTACTTGTAAACTGCAGAGCCTGAAATCTGAATCTGTTTCCAAAGTGGACAACTTTAATTGCTTTTTGCAAAAATAAATGTTCAGGCACAGTTCCAGCTGTCTAGACATGCACCTTTTTGTTCAGTGACAAGAGTTCTCCTTCCAGGCCTCTGCTCTTCCCAAGCCATTTAAAATATATTATTGTTTGAGTAGGTTTGTCATCAGAAATGCAATATCAAAAACTGTTATATTTGATCTTTCTTTTTTTAATTCACTTGTCTGACTCCAAAAGCCAAAAATATGAGTGTTCCAGGAACATGATGTTCTGTCACTTCTCTCTCTCTTTCTCTCTCTCTCTTTTTTTTTTTTTTTTTTTTTTTTTACTTTAAGCATTTAATCCCCGTGCTCATTGAAACTAGGCAAGAAGGATCTTTGGGATGGAAGAAAATAGGTCTGGAATATATTCGGAGTATTTGAGGCTTTTTCCCATATGAATTTGGGGTTGACCTGTAACCTCAGACGTCCAAGAACTTTCTATAATCATATCTGACTGGTTACTCCAAGAATAGTTCATCCCTTCACACAGAAAATGAAGCAAAAGTATCAGGAAGTCGGCACTGAGCAAGGAGCTTCTGACTAAACTCAAACATAGAAAGGAAGTGTATGAAAGACAGAAGGAGGGACAGGTGACACTGTCTTAAGTGTGTGGATTAAGGAAGCCAAGTCTATCTGGAGTTGAATCTGGTGAAGGACAAGAAAAGCTTCTACAAGGACATCAGGAGTAGAGAGAGAGAGAAAATGAACGAATGCCCCCTGACTGCTGAATGGAGGCAGGAGACCTACTTGACAAAGCACATAGAAAAGGCCAAGGTACTGAATGCAGCCTTTGCTTTGTTTTTTACTTGTAAGACTTGCCTTCGGGAATCACAGGTTTCTGAGATGCCCAGGAAAGTCTGGAATGAGGAAGACGTTTCCTTGATGGAGGAGGATCAGGCTAGGAACATTTAAACAAATTGGACATAAAGCAGTTCAGATGACCTGATAGGGATGCACCCACAAGTGCTGAGGGAGCTGACTGATGTCATTGTGTGGCTCTTCTCCTTATCTTTAAAAGGTCAAGGTGGTAAGGGTAGCTTCCTTAGGAATGGAAGAGAACAGATGTCACTCCTGACTTAAAGAAGGGCAAGGAGGATGCAGGGAACTGCAGGCTGGTCAGCCTCACCTTGGTGCCTGGAAACGTGATGGAGAAGATAATCGTAGAAACCGTTTCCAAACAGAGTGGGTAAGAAAGTGATTAGTAGTAGTCAGCTTAGATTTATGAAGGGGAAATAATGTCTGACCAGCTTGCTGTATTTTGCCCTCTTTTGAGCAGGTATACTGGACTAGGTGATCACCACAGGTCCCTTCCAATGCTAACTCTTCTGTGATATTAGAGCAGACTTCTGTAGACTGCACTGGATTCTTTTGTCTGAAATAGATGAGGCGTGGGTATGGGTGTTCTGCACCCAGAAGGTACATATGCTTATTGGTCACCCAGAGGATAATCCATGCAGTGAAGACTGGTTACTTCATGTTGTATAGCATGGACTAGAAGAAATAACGCGTGCAGACAGCCTGTTTTGTGTAAGGTCCATGCTTTCCCTCCTCATGTAGGCTTTTGCTCTTGCAATGTTGTGCTTTGCTGAAAGAACAGAGATGTGGTTGATTCCACTTTCAGGTAATGGGGCATGTTAAACTCTTGAAGCAAAAGGAGACAGTGTGCCTTGGAACCGGTTATTGTTCATCTGGTTTTCTTTAGTTTAAAATTACTGTATCAAAGATAATTTCACTAGTATTGCTTGAAATGTGGGAGCCTAAACAATGCAGAGAGCAAACAATGGGTCGGAGTAGTGTCTTAAGAAGATGATTAGTCACAGTGGGAGAAGCTGGTTGATAGCAAGTATGTTTAGCTGTACATAAATCCAGTTGAGAGTTACTTCTGCTGGGTTACAAGTTGTGTTTCTGTTAGTTACACAGCACTGATGGTATTAATTTTCTTGCTGGGTTAGTAACCTTAAACGCTACCTGAAGTAACAGGGCATACTTCAGAACGAAAGTTACAGAATCAAACCTGTCTTTTGAGGTGTCCTTGTCATAGAAACCAACATGGCAGATGTACAATTTTGTAGTATTTTCATTTCATAGTTGCAAGTAAAATTTCCTACCTTACAAGTATTAAGAAATCTTGCATTTAATTGTGTTGGCTGAATGTTCTTGAGTGGTAGTACTTGTTCAGCTCTGTAAACCTTTTTTGTGTAATCCTTTTGCAGTTGGTTAGCCCTTCACCTATTTTTCTGAGCAAATCAGCTGGCAAAGTGCTAGTCTGATATGCTTTGACCAGATTCTTCTAGATATTCCACATGAGGAGGGCTTAATGCTTGAGTACCGAACTTACTTATTTGAGGGTATTTGATGTTATGTGGGATTTTGATTTAGAGAAGTGATAAAGCCAGATACAGAAAACAGCAACAGAAACACATTATAGCAATTGTATGTACAGCTGAATCACAATACGAACATCATTCCCTTTACTGATGTCTATAGCATGCTCACCGTCATGGTGCTGGGTGACCCCAGTCACCAGGAAGGAGCACATGGGTTGAAGCCAGCTCAAGCCCGTTGCTCTCATCAAAGTTGATTTTGCTGGGTTTTGCTGGGTGATCAGTTTTTATACTGTTGGGCTGAGCCATATACACACTTCCCCATGTTGGTGTGGCTGGCTCAGGAAAAGAATTCTATTGATTATTTTAGGGAAAGCCATCTACATAACTAGCTGACAGACTCGCCTAACACAGTTGGTTATCTACAGCAAAGGATACCGCTGGTCTCCTTGGTGTTGAGATCAGGTCACATTCTTTGACAGCTGTGGTCACTTCCTACATTCTTTTCTGAGCTTCATAAGCATACCATCCTTGCTTATCTTCTCTGAGCCTTCTTCATTGAAGGGGTTCATTGACCGGTCACAGAATGAAAGTGTGGCTTTATAAGGCCAAATGTTGCTTTTATTTATTTTAAATGTGCAATATATTAATGTCATTCAAAGCAAGGAAAAAACCGCAGATGTAAGCCTCTGCATCTTCACTTAGGCTTCCCCAATGGTCTGTTTTTGTTTTGCTGACATGTTCTTTGGTTGTTTTTTTCCTCACATTTTCTTGTCACTTTTACTTGAGAACATGTGTTTCTGTGTCCTCTCTTTTAAACTCCCAACTGGTTTCTCAACCTTGAATTAACTAACAATTCACCTAAACCAGTTGAGTACGCTGAAAGGAAGAAATTGCTTCTGTAATGAATCAGTTTTTACAACTTCCCTGGAAGTTCAATATTCCATGATGTTAATGGATTTAGGATGGCATGGGTTCATTGCAATTTATTAACTTGTAGAATAATTCTTCTAAGAAGTGAATTTTTAAATAAAATGGACTACTTGAGATTTTTATGTAACACCACCAAGTCAGTGATGGCAAAGAAAGCCAAAAGCCTCCAGTATTTGTTTGACTACCACAAATTGTTTGTAGAGTTTGAACAAAATAATAAAACCCAATTGTTATGTAGAGTAAAACACATAGGTTGTCTTAGCGTACTTTCCCATTCACACTGTGAAGTTCTTTTTCTGGTATTTCTGAACTTTAGTGTACCTTGGTTGGTTTACAGGAGAGATTGTTTTGGTGTTTTCTTCCCTCTTGCCTGACTAGGTATGGTAGAGAAATGTGGAGGATTCTTCTGTGTTATTTTAGCAGTCTTGGGTTGGGAATGAAATGTGCTCATTGATGCCAACTGTGAAGATCTGATTTCTACAGAGATTCATCTTGTCCTTTTTCTGCCAGCACAGATGAGATTTTTTTTCTGTCTCTGCTAAAGTGGGAGCATTGTCTTGCCTGTGTGTGCTCTTCCCTGTGCTCATGAGATACTGCCTCAACTAACCGCGTTGGATGATGCGAGGAAAATAGATGAAGGGAGGAGAGGGGGAGCCTTCCCTTCTCTGTGCATCAGGTAGAAATTGGCAACAGCTGAACTTTTTGAGCTGCACTACAGAGAACATGCTTTATCTCTTCCAGGGTAGCAAAGCAGAGCTATGGTTGTAGTTGGCAGTATCTTTTATTTACCTTTCATCATGTAGTAGCTGAGCTTTGCAAGCTCCCCCTTCTCCTTTGTTCTTGTCCCTCTGCATGCTCTGGAGTCTATCTGTAGTATCTATGGTAGTGTTTTATATGAAAGTTTATTGGTAGTGTGCTTCTGTCATCACTAAGCTACTGATTTTCTGTTGCATCTGTTTGAACTACTGGCTGGTTTAATCTCCGATATGATAGAGGAAATAACTGGAAATAGGTTCCTGTTGTTCAGGCTGTAACACACAATTTGTGTATCTTGTGTACGTTGTCTTTAACTGGGGCCCCTTCTTACGTGAAATGAGAATTACTCTATTTTCAGAAGAAAAAAAGGAAAATTGCTTCATGAAACGATGACTGTCAGGAAGTGTTGGGTCTGTTCTAGTTATGCCAGTCAGGTAAACTGTGAGCATGCAGGAGGTGGGAAAGGGGATATGGCTTACAGCATACTCTTCCAACTGCTGCAATCAAAACTGTTGGGCCCATCTGCTTGAGAAGATTAGAGTGATCTAGGATGAAGCATGTAATCACTGCCTCAAATACTGGAAACTACACAGCAAGATTTCAGGATCTGAGTTACTCTATTTCAGTGATGGGTGCCATTAGGAAAACTTGGAGAAGTGAAGGAATTCTCCATCTAGAATAAAGTTTGGAGGGAGAGAGATAAAAAGGATGTAGATATTGATTGTACATTTCAAATGAAAGACTCTCCAATCTGGACTTCCCCTCGTCTCTTCCCCTTCCCTGCCATAAAAGAATGATGATAAAAAAATTTAAAAAGGAAACGACTGAAAAACTGTGGAGGGAAAGTAGGCGAGGCTTGCCTTAGGTTATGTCAGATGCCACTTGCTCAAAATTTCACCCCAGAAGGCGGCTGCTTTTCCTGTCCTCTTACCAGGTCACTGGTGAACAAGTGATAGCTGCAAGTGCAGTGGCAATAAAGACACCCCACCACCCACAGAGCATAGCAGCATGTTCTTTTTTTAATCTTGTTGTTTTGGATGAGAATGTTTGTGTATGGTTCAATACAAATTTTTATGGAAGGGTTTTAAATAAAAGATGGGAAAAGCTCAGAGCATATACTGCAGGTTATGTCTGAACTGGAACAGGTGAAAGCTGTTTTCATCTTTACATAACTGTTCCTGCATTTTTAGAGGCCCCTGCGTAGACAGTCTCATTCCTCTCTGCAGCAGAGGCGGATCCAACACTTTCCTAGGGGAGACCGTTAGCAAAGTGCAAAGAGTGGAAAGTCGGGCAGATGGGAAGAATCTGGAGAACCCTCATGAAGCAAAGCTGGTGTGGGTGACAACCCTGGTAAGTAACATACTTCCCTTCCTTGCACCTCTTTAGTTCTATGAAGCCAGGTGCGTTTAAGAACCCCCTCTTTTTTAGGACAAAATTCCACCTCTTTGACCTTCAACAGTATCCAAAGGAGTGAAGGGGTGTTTGCTCTGCCAGCATGAATACAGGGATTGTTTCACCCATGAAAGACCAAAAAGGATTTGGTTCCCTCTTGACCTGTTTCACAGTGTAGGTGCTTTGTGAGGTGCTAGGGATCTAGCAGCTAACCTGAGGAGGGAAAACTTACCTATAAAAACGAAAGATTGCTGGTGAGGGGCAGGACAGGTAGAGCATCTGTGTTGTTAATGAAGCCAAAGTAGAGATGATGAGCTGCTGTTCAGGTACACTGTCAGTAAAACTGAAGGTAGTGTGTCAGTGACTACTCTGTACATGGCTTGCTGAACATGAAGCATTTATTTGAGCAATACATTAACAAGTGGCAAAGTTATACACTAAATTTATGTAGAAATACTGCCCACCAGCACATCAGTCAACTGAATCAGTGCAAGGACTCTGTCCAAATAATGACTAACAGCTACAGCATACCATGCACTAAAACAAACTTGCTTCCTGCAACCTTTCTGAAGTCTTGCTTGAAGACCCTGATTTTACATACACAAACAGTTAAAAATAATTAGCAGTGTTTCATTAATTACCTGCCCACAGTTGTAGGCTACTAAAGAGCTTTCAATCTGCAACTTAAACTGGACAGTGGTTTTTCCTTCAAGTTAAAGAATTAAAGTGCATAGCAGTAGCTGTGTTTAACTGCTCAGTGGGAGGAGCTCACCAACATGTAGGTGTTCCATTTTCTGCACAAAAATAGTTCTCTGTGAAGACTTTGAGCACTCCACCACCAGTACATCAACTGACATAGAACGTGTGGACCACTTCTGATGCAGACACGTATTGGATTTGCCTTAACCTACAAATTAAGGAAGCTTCTTATGCATATGGGGAGCTATGATTCATATGACTGTTTACATATATACAAAATAAATTTAACTGTTGTTATTAGGGACTCAGGCTCACCTGAGGAGTCTGTAGAACTCGTTCAACTTCCAGTGAAGCCTGAAATTCAGTCACACCGCTAGACAAATATCAGGGCTATTATTTTCTTTTTAGCAAAAAAGTAGGTTAGTAACTGTACAGTAGGTAAAAAGCAGTCTTTAAAAAAAATACAGAAATTACACAAAAGGCTGTAGTAAAGTGCCTAGCAAGAATATAAAGAACAGGAGAATCAGTACAACCAGACAAACAATATTGCATCCTTGCTCCCCTTACCTCTTCACATATTCTCCTGCATGTACTGTAACAGCATTGATGCTCAATGACAATATGTCAAAAAGGCAATTTTCACTTCACTATATAAAGCATTAGAGAGCTTAAAAGCCAAGAATATAGTCATGTCAGAAATTATACTCTGGAGCATGATCAGCTCACTTTTGTCCATACTCTATGCAGTGAGAACTGACAGGAACCTTCAACAACCTGCTGACAGTGCTCTTCACAGAGGCACAGCTCATACCCATCCTGAGAGCAGCTGTGGCTACAGCCTCTGGCTCAGATCTGCTGAACATTTACCTCTGGGCTACCATCATTTCTCCTTCTCCTCCCTTCATCAGCATGTGTTTCCCATGCCTCCATCAGTTTTCTGCTACTCTGGCTACATCAAAGCTGCAGATTGTTTAGGGCTATTGTGCTTTCTAAGTGTGACTTGAGAGACATGGAGAAGCTAGGCATTTCTCCATCCCATATCCCTATCCCTGTCCTTTCTCTGCATTGATCACCAGCCTTACTGAGAGCTCTGAGAGTCCTGGATGCTGTCAGGGATGCTGACATTTGTATTGAGAGTTCTATTTCCGTTGTGGGTTTTGCTGGGGAAGAAATCTGTACTTTGTCTTTATGTAAAAATATGCAGCAATTAACACTAAAGCTCAATATCAACTTTTTACTTGTCATTTTTCAAATCCTTGCTCCATGACAAACCACCCTGTGACTAACTGCGTAAAAAACACGACTATACAGATAGAGAACTTGCAGTGGTTAAAAATATATTTTCCCTCTCCCCCTTATCCCTTGACAAGTTAGCCTTTGAACAAACACCAACATGAGGTAAGCTGACAGAACAACACAGAATAAATAGCTGTGAAAAACTTTTGGTTGCTAGATGTCTGCAGGCATCATGTAAACTGTATGCTACGTTCATGCTAGTTTAAAAAAAGGTGTTCTACATCAAGGGATCCACACTCTGGCACTTCTGGTAAGAAACATGTTTTTAGACTGGTAAAATATTGAGATGAAAAAAAAAAGTAGTAGTAAAATAAATGCAATTTTCCTCACTCAAAGCCACATTTGTGCTCCAACTTCTATCACTTAGGTTGTAAACCCAGGAAAGACAAATTTTAAAGCTACCTGCCTGTGGAAGAGTTAGTAAGATTTTTGCTTTCAGATATCTGTCACTCAGTCCTGCTGCCAGTTTTCTAAACAAACAACTGGCATCTTTACACTGTGAACCAACCTGCTAAGTGACTCAGGTTTGGTAACACAAGTACTTTCTGTTTCAACTAAGCTTTAGTCTGAGAGGTTTGAACTTTTTTTGACTAGTCTTTTTATCTAGCCATCTAGAAAGCATAACTAAGTTCCTCCTAAAGTTGTTTTCATAACAACAATTTGCATTTAAATGTAAACACTGATACCATAAATGTAGTGTATAGAAAAGGCACAAGACAATTAGATTTGCGTTGCTGAAACTTCCTTGACCTTAAAGTTGATAATGCATCTTTTATATCCTGGCTGGTAAACTCCGCTCCTAAGAAAGCTGCTAGCTCCTAACTTAATTGAAGGGGGTTTCCTATGTGCAGCAGCTTGGCTTTGTGGTATTGCAATCAAACATCTGTTGTCCTGTAAATGCAAATATCACAGGTTAGAACAGTACATCTCCTTGATTGTACATAATATTTGTTAAGTTATGCAGTAAGAAAGGTAGTGTCTTAAAGAACAAGTGAAAAAAGGAATCTGAGACAACTACTGATTAATTCCAAAAAACTAGGATTTTGAAAGACACCGGCCCTCAGGAATACAGGTTGGTAAAAAGCCTTTTGGATCAAAGTTAAGTACTAACATTTGTTTCGTGAGGGGTTAACAGGTCCAAATGGGACAATAGAATCCCCATTTCATAGCACTGTCCTGTGTAGCTCCCATCAAAATCCCCAGCTGGCCAGCTTCATTTATGTGTTACTCATCTGAATGCTGGCTTTTTATCACTCCACTTATCAGTGACCCACTGTAGCATTCAATGTAACAAAGTTTTTTTTTTTTCCCCCCCTCTGCAACTTTTCAAACTATTGGTAGTGCAGAGCTGAGGGAAAATGGAGCTTTTGCAATAATGTGTTCCAAAAATAGTCACTTTGCTCTGGTCTCCTTATCTTCGAAAATTTCTTAAGCACTCAAAAGAAAATACAGTCCACCAAGCCACTAAACCTATTCCTAATCAACACTGCCTGTTTTCCCAATTCATAAAGCCAGTAGTGCAATAATTGCATTGGAAAGTCAGCTACTAATAGCAATTTGAATCAACAAGTGAATTTTCAAAACCAAGGCAAGAACATGGACTGATACATAAATAGGTCACATTTTTCTTGTGCTGAATATTGAAGTAAAACCAGCCATTGAATTTTTACAATAGTAAATTCAGACTTTTTTTTTTTTCATTTCCTAATACTCAGAATCATCCTTCACTGTTCAACAACAGTAATTTTAAGTTGAAACATTCTTTATATGGTTCAGAAGTAGTATGTTTAGTTTCATGTTTCAAGCAGTGACATGGAGACAACTAATCATCTGTCAGTCTGTTTTCTGAGCACATCCACACAGGAGCAGCTGGCCAACAGGGCTGATATTTGGAAGAATGCATCTTCCTTCCAATGACAGCTTTTTCTTGAACTGGAACAGAACATTAATCACAAAATACATTAGAATTGAAGAATACTTAAAAATTAAGCTATTGCAACAGGTTTCACCTTCTCAAAGCAGAAAGTGAACAACAGCTGAATGAAAATTCCCCACCGAAGAGGAATATGGTAAGACTGTTCACAGTTACATTATTAATCCACTTCAGGATGACAGTGATTAAAAACTGACTACATAGCAAGCCACTGTTTATAAAACAAAGCGAGCTATTTTTACAGTACTTCCAGGTACCAGCTTCATTAAAAAAATTCTCTGTTACATTAGTGCCACATCTGGCATGCTCAGTAATTAGCCCTCTGATTAACTATAAAGGATTACTGGATATTGAACATATCCTTAGCTGGGACAGAAGTTCAAATTACTAACACCCTGGCAGGGGCTGTGGGCTGTATTTTTCATGTCAAGGATGAAATTAGTTGGTTTTGTTATTGTGACTTCAGCATCTTTAATAAAGTATTTTATTCACTCCCTAGGAACAAATAATAAACTCAAATACTGGCAATAAAGTAATGAAGTTAAATGCAAAATAGCTAAAAAAAGAATATGTAAAAATGTTTTTATATATGGGCTCTTATTCTAGCAACTCTATGTCAGCCATAATATATACACACACATACACACAGAGTAATTAGTTTTTTTGTTACACCTCTAGAAACTCTCTTAAGTGGCACATAGAAATATCTCAGACAGAGCTAAGGGTACAATCAAACTTGCACTTACATTCATGCCAGAGAAATTACCAGTCCTTAGCTACTGCCCTTTAAAGATGTGCATGCATTTGTCTGAGGCAAAACTGACTTCCAGGAGCCTCTTCATGTAGCTTTACACTTACTCTTCGGAACATAACCTCCTCTGAAGGTGGTCCCTCTTTAAAAAGCTGCACCTCAAAATGGATGCTCACAAAAAGAAGAAACAAAAACCCCTCAACCAAACCTCCCAAAACCCAGGGGGTGGGGTAATCAGATTGCAAACACAAATCTAATTGTAAAAGAAAAAAACCCAAACAAAAAAGAGCATGAGATGTTTATCAAGCTAAACAGCTTGAAAAGAACACTTTCAGCATCTTGAGAACAATCACAGACTGTTTGACATTCAGAATAATCTGAATGACAAAGTTCCAATAAAATGTACACGCTGTTCAAAGAAAGATTAGAGTTTAAACATTACTACTTCAGTAAATAAAGCATTAGGACTTTTGAAAGTAGACCTCCAACGTGACAAAACTAGTTGCAATTAATGAGATTTCTGTAACATCCAAAAATCTGTTTCTTTAAAGCCTGTCTCCACTATTTTACTCTTGAGTAGTGATGACATGTAAGACATTAACTGAAGTTGAATAATTTATTCTTTTCCAGAAGCTATTGTTTTGTTGAAACAACCGATGGATTAAACAGGGCAGAAGCATGTCACTTTACATTTTTAATGATGGGACAGAAATGAGATTTTTAGATTCTATTAAAAAAAAACCTACGCAGAGTAGTCAAAATTGCAGATACCAGCTGAGTTTCATTCACTCCTCTCTTTAACTCCTTTCATTTGACACCCACATTTTCAACACTAACACTTCACACCATCACCAAATCTGTAGATGTACCTATATCTGGAACCATCTGTGTCTTCATTCACAACTTAACACAAAACCAGAATGTAATGGTCAAGAATCTTCTAGTTTCTCTGATGAATCCAACTGAGCTTCTGGGACCTTTTTGGTACAAGCTACAGGCTACCTGTTGTATTTGCACACCTAGCACTTTTATAATTTGCCTTGACAGTGCACTACCATGCTTGATGGGCCTAGTAAGAATCGCTGCAGTTCTCTGATGGCTTTCCATGCCTTCCACTTCCTCCAGGAGTGACCAAGGACGGCCGTGACCACATGTCCAGAAGTCACGACACACCTCCAGGAGTGACCAAGGACGGCCGTGACCACTTGTGTGTGTCGTGACTTCTGGACAAGTGAAGGACATCCACTTGAAATACTTTTTCAGGATGACTGAAAGGGTGCTTCCAAGAGCAGAGATGGAAATGACCTCGCTGGAATGACTCCTCCAATGTTGTTGGACAATAGTAAATTATTTGGTATGCTGAAATTCTTAGGGTTGGAGTCAAATTTTTTATCCAGCTTTAAATATGAAATAGTTGATTTCCATAAGCTTTTGTGGGGTTAGAAATCTTCAAATACTAAAGTGAATATCGTGATCCAGTACTTAAAGGGGGCCTATTAGAAAGATGGGGACAGACTTTTTAGAAGGGCCTGTAGCGACAGGACAAGGGGTAATGGTTTTAAATTAAAAGGGGGCAAATTTAGCCTAGATAGAAGGAAGAAATTTTTCCCAATGAGGGTGGTAAAACACTGGCAGAGGTTGCCCAGAGAGGTGATAGGTGCCCCATCCCTGGAAACATCCAAGGTCAGGTTGGACGGGGCTCTGAGCAACCTGATCTAGTTGAAGATCACAGAATCACAGAATGGTAGGGGTTGGAAGGGACCTCTGAAGATCATCTGGTCCAACCCCGCCTGCCAAGCCAGGATCACCCAGGGCAGGTTGCACAGGAACGTGTCCAGTCGGGTTTTGAAGGTCTCCAGAGAAGGAGACTCCACAACCTCTCTGGGCAGCCTGTGCCAGTGCTCCGTCACTCTCACAGTAAGGAAGTTTTTCCTCCTGTTGAGGTGGAACTTCCTGTGCTGCAGTTTGTGCCCATTGCCCTTTATCCTACCACTGGGCACTACTGAAAAGAGACTAGCTCCATCCTCCTGACAGCCACCCTTCAGATATTTATAGACATTGATAAGGTCCTCTCTCAGCCTTTCCTCATACGAGAGATGTCCCTGCACATTGCTGGGGGATTGGACTAGACAACCTTAAAAGGTCCCTTCCAACCTGAAGATTCTGTATCAGTTATGTTCATTCCTCCAACCCAATTATTATTAAGGTGTCCTCCTCATATGTATATAATAGAATTTACTAGCTGCTTCTCAAACCTGTGTTGAGAAGTCCATATTGCAAGATATCAATGCAAGAAATAAATGAAAAAAATCTGAGCTGTTTTTGACAATAGGTGACAATGCTCAGGAAGTCATATGGACACCTTTTGTCTTCAGTAGGCAGCACTTTTAAAATCACTGAACAAGATGCTCAGTACCTGGCATAGAAGAACAAGCTGCTAATAGTTCTACATATTTTTTGTTCATTATCTGATAGACCTTTACCTGCTTTAATAGACCAAGCTTTGCATTCAGTGTTAAGAACTAACTTCATTTTCAAACATAGTTTTACAAAGATCTGCTGGACAGCAGATCACAATTTCATTCTCTTTCTAAAGAAAGGGAATAATAATAGTAATATTTTTGAATACTACCTAAAAGCAATGGGTATAAAGGTTAAACAATACTTTGCAAACATGACTCATCAAGAAATCAGGGGTTTAGTTTAAAACTATGAATTCACGTGCTACTACCTCATAGTAAAAAAAACATTAAAGAAAACAGATAGGAATTGCTTTAGTAATTTTCTTTTGTGCATTCTTCAAGTTGTAAGGAATCACGGAATAGCATATTAAGTACACAGAATATTAACATACCTTTCTTTATATATTCAGATGTTTCTTTTATGGGAAACTAGGTTTCATTTTCCATGGTTAATGCAGGATTGCTCATACCTTTAAAGACAAAAAACTGTATTTCCATGGGAAAAGGTTTCATGCTTCTTACAGCAAATAATACAGCCTTTAATTATCAATCATCATAATGTCATTCCACTATTACCAAGTCTATTCCTGTCCTGTGTCCATTACATGGCTTTTCACTAGTTGCAACAAGGTATCACATTCTGATATAAGCAATTCTGTTCCCAAAAGAATTATCAGGCTCAGCCAAAAAGATAATTAGCACCTATTAGTGTTAGTGTTCTCAGTATCTCTTGGTCAGACTGAGCTGCTGTGCCCTTTGCAATTAGATACATGGAACCTCCTACAAACATGCATTTAAAATAAGCTTCATGAATGCTCCTTCATGCACACAAAAACCTAGTAAACCTTGGTAATTTTTGCTCTGTATCCTCCAGAACTAGTTTACTACAAAATGAATCATTGCAGCATGAATGAATTCCTTACCAACTTTGTCCTTTTCAGCCTTTCCACTTGTTTCTGACCAAGACAGTGTATCTGTAAGAAGGTGGCTCTGGGAGTCACGCAACGGCTTTGCAGGAAACAGGTGGTTCTCACTGTAATGCCAATAAAAAGAACATTGTAGTAAATTGCAGTCATTTTTCATCATCTTACCACACATTACAAACAGTTTGTTGTACGTAGTATTTTCCCTACCTTACCTCGCTGCTTTTCTGATGAGTCGCTACACTTTTATCATTACATACATTACACCGTAGCTGTCACAGACGCAAGCACAATCTAAAAAGCAACTCACTAGCACAAAACAGGGAAACATTCAGATTTTTAATTTGGCAGATATTATGTATTAATACATGTGCTTCAGTTCCAAATACATTCTAATCATATTCACTCCCATTATAACCATCCCAACATGATAAATAGTGGAGAGAAGCCTAATATAAGCTATGGACTGGGATAAGATTTAAAACATGAATAAACAGATAGCTGAAATGTATTTATGAATAAAAGATTGTCAATACAATTCCATTATCATTTCTTAGTCACATATTCAAGTCTACTATACTTACCACACACTTCGTTACATAAATGTCGCTAAAGAGTTAAAATACGAAATACTAATCTATTATATTTATTTAGTTTAAGGAACATCTTCTGCATACTTTTCACACTTTAAAGATGTCATGGCTGTGAAGGATATGGATTAAGAAAATGTCTCCTATTATCAGCAGAAATAAAAACACCTGCATTTAATACACAGCTGCTTGTGCTTCAGCACAAGTGCCAAGATCTGGGATTCCCTTACGCAAAGCATCTTTTCACCGATACAAAGCAGCAGGCCTCCCCCAAAAGCCTCACAAGGCTGTATCACAGGCAGACCTAACGAACTGTCTCATATGTATGCAGAACAGAATGCTACGGATTCTGTTTAGGCAGGTGTGGAAAATTCAGGTCCTGGGATGCTACTGAACTGAGACAAACCTGTTTCCATAAATTTAATTATAATTGTGAGGATTAGCTGAATTACAATTTAGCTGTTTGAAATCTGACTCATATTTATTACTAGGATACTCTTCATTTGCTTACCACTTTTAAGTATCTTGTACATGGTTCTATGTATATGTGCACAGGAAAAAAGTCAAATATCAACTATTCGAAATGAGTAACAAAAAGCAGATTACTTTTTGGATGTTGAATTAAGACCACCAGGTGTGGAAGCTTGCTCAGGATCCTGATTAACAAGGCAAGTTGGGAAGGAGCAACCATCTCCTAGACTGAAAAATTCAGAATTAGTCTCATACATACAAAAAACCCCTCAAACTTCAAAGAACTGTTTTTTTGAAAGTGAGTATTACTGTATCTTATTTAAAAAAAACTAACCAACCCCCCCAACCCTGTGGATCCTTATTATTGAACAGTTTCGACAAATGAAGCATTGCAAATTGTGCATACCTTGAAAATACAGGCACCAACCAGTACTTCTTCTCATCACCAAACACCTCCCTTAGGTTTTTGCTGAAGCCCAAGCTAAAGCCATTCTTGTCTGTTCTATGACGAAATATGGGAGCTCTGAATACCTCTTAAAAGAAAAAAAATCCATTAGATTTCTTCGCAAGATAGCACGTTTTGAGTTTCACAGTGGTATTTAGGCAATCACACTGATATCATCATCCAAGAGGAAAGGCCGTACCACCCAAATGACTGGGAAAGCCAGTCCACTCATGAAAGCCAAAGTCGGTGCTATGCAGTCACTGTGTGCTGAGGATCACAGAATCACTAAGGTTGGAAAGGA
>NW_010561918.1:0-19477 GCF_000687285.1 Phaethon lepturus | reverse complement strand
TTTTTTTTTTTCGCCCAAGAGGTAACGGATGTGTAGGCTTTTTTTTGGGTTTTTTTGGAGGGGGAGAGGTTTAATCAAACGCATCAGTTTTGGTAGTTAGCTACTTCGATGCAGGCTTGTTTATGTTAAACTCTGTCGTCTTTTCTGAACAGCAGAGAAATGACAGGAGAGAGAGCCGCTGTACTTAAGGCTCTTTCAGACGATACTTGGGACAGGATTTTTGCTCCTGCACCAATACTTCTCTCTGATTCTCCAGCTGCTGTGACTTTTCTTGTCCCTCTTCCCTAGACATCTAAACTTTGACAAAACAAAAAACTAGCAAATACTATTTCTCCTAACTTGCCCGTGCCTAGTTGGATGGCTACTCTTGTACGACTTGATGATAAGTCTCCTACAGAGTTACGGACATTGTTTTCAGAGAGCTGTAGACCAAGCCACAGCAACATTTTAAGCTCAAAGGAAGACACCTATTTCTAAGCAAAGACCTTTAACTCCATGTTTAGCCTGGAGTTAGTTCTGATGCCTTGATTCTAAAGCTTTGGTAACAAGAATTAGCCTTCTTACTAAATGAGCTCTGGTATGCAAATTAGTGCATTCCTTGAAAAGCAGAAAAAAAAGCCCTGTAAAGCCTGGGAACTCTGGAGATGGTTATTCTTATAAGTAACGTCAAGTTCCCCTTCTTGTTTTAGACAAGGACTTCCAAAACATGCCTTGCGGCATCATCCACTGCCAGAACCGCAGGCTGAGATGTGCCCAGCCACACCCAAGGCTGAAAACTGCGGTGCGATCTCAAGGTACTTGTCGTAACATAAAATGGACCTTTACAGTGGCAAAACCAGGCACCTTTGCGTTGAGTTACCTTTACAGAAGTAATACAGTTGGTAGGCTTAGGCTTCACCTCCGATCTGTATCATTTCAGAACATGTCCTTCCTATTTTGGAAATGAGGAAACATGCGTTGCTGTGTTCTGTTCCCAGCTCACAAATAGCCTGGGTCATCCAATTCTATGGCAGAAACAAGAAGAGAAAAGATAGAAGTAATTCCCGAGTGGTGTAGAACCGGGACTAGAAATAGTCTGCAGCTTAACTAAGATAATTTTTGGAAAATCTATGTCTATGTTTTGCTTGACCTCTAGACTTCCTATGTCATTGAGATTATTAGGAGTTACAGTTGCTGTAATTACTTGTGTACTATGCCTTCTGCTTAAATGCATCTGAAGTAAATATTTACCCTATAAAAAGTCATTGCTAAGACCTATTCTGATATAATCTATGCTTTTTTGTACAGAAAGAAAAGTTTACTTACCCACTTAATTTGTCATTGTGTATTGTTGGCATTTTTTACTGCTTTTTTTCATCAACATGTGCATGTCAGGGAGTCTGAAATCTGGAAGGAATCAGATCACCCTTCTGTTACTCCAGCTGATGATGGGAATTCATTGTCTGTTACTCCAAGTTATGCCGACATCTCCACTGAAGACAGCTCGGTCTTCTCCTGGGGCTATGATGTGAGTAGAACATAATCATCTCAAACCAAATCATAGAATCATTAAGGTTGGAAAAGACCTCTAAGATCATCAAGTCCAACCGTCAACCCAACACCACCATACCCACTAAACCATATCCCGAAGTGCCATGTCTACATGGTTTTTGAACTCCTTGGTGACTCCATTTTTTACTCCATGGAGAATGGTGACTCCACCACTTCCCTGAGCAGCCTGTTCCAATGTTTGACCACTCTTTCAGTAATGACATTTTTCCTAATCTCCAATCTAAACCTCCCATGGCGCAACTTGAGGCCATTCCCTCTCGTCCTATCCCTGGTTGCTTGGGAGAGACCAACACCCACCTCACTACACCCTCCTTTCAGGTAATTGTAGAGAGCGATAAGGTCTCCCCTCAGCCTCCTTCTCTCCAGACTAAACAACCCCAGTTGTCTCAGCCGCTCCTCAAACGTAGCACAGTGAGTAGAAAGACATTTGAAATACCATTGCAATACATTTCAGGATAAAAATGAAGATTGTATTTGTCAAAAAATCACAATAGTGGTTATAGAAAAAACATCTTTTTCTACCTCTTCCCCATCTTTTCCTTTCTCTCGGATCAAAACATATTAGGCTCATATTATTCAGTTACCATTCTGCATTTCCATCTAAACCTTTGGAAATACAAATAATTTAATGCATAAGTGTATCAATACAACATAATAAATGCTGTTATTATGGAATCCCAAAGATGAGCGAATGACTTCCAGAGGCTTGGGGTGAGTTTATCACAATTCTGCACAGTTGTATGTTTCTCAAAATACAGTAAGCCCCTAAACAAATTATTTTCAGTTAGAAATACTTGGTTTACTCCCCAGCTACCAAAACAAAGTGTGCTATTGCTTTCTGTGAGGTGAGATGGAACTATTTAGATTTAAATTACCCAAGAACCGACCCCATTTTCTAGCTACACGAGAACATGTAACAAAGGTCCTGAACATCCTTCACTTTCACAGTGTTTCACACCAGTCTACAATGCTTTTTGTTTTGCTGTCGTCTATGGATATTGCAAGCAACAAATTTTCTATTTAATTAGAATGTCGCTGAATGTTATCCTTCCTATGCCGATTTCTTTTAGGTAAATTACCAGGTCTTTAACTTAATATCATAATACAGCTATTTCAAAATGTTTTAATAGTTTTTCTGTTGTGTCCATGTAAGCTTTTTATGTAGCTACCATCCTCACAGCCGTCCTAAGGGCAGTCTGCATCATCTCCAGGGGGAAATTATGTAAAGTTAATGTCTTTCTAAGCGAAAGAAATAGAGCTGTTTAAATCAATCCTGCTAACCTTTAAACAAATAGTTGTCTTTTTCAGTTATTAAAAAAATGCAATTAAAAAAACCCTCCGAATGCTATTCACTAGGTATTTATTGGATAACTTTCCTTCCCAGGAATTTGATAAAGCTGCCACACAACAAGTTCAGCAAATGTTCAGACAAATTGATGAGCTTCTCTATGAGCAGAAAGAAAATGTGCTTGTTGAAGGACTGCGGGAAGAATGCCACGAGTGGACGTCTAACTTTCCTCATCTCAGGTATTTTATTAATAGACTAACACTAGTACCGTCATAGAGTTATAAAAGGGTAGGGATGGAAACAGTTGCTTTTAAAACAGTGTTAGTAGCAGGGTGGTTTTATGCAATTGTATAGTAGATAACAGATAAAAAGATCACTCTGGTAGCCTGCCGTTGTCATTAATAAACAATCTGCTCTCTCACATTTGGTTCCTTGCCAGAGGATTATTGCTATCTGCAACTGACTTGGCTTTAACATAGCAAAACTCTCTTGGAGAAGATGTATCATAGAGTTAAAATCCCCCTACCCTAGCTCAGCAGTCCTTGTGGCTATCTGTAAACTTAAATTTTAAATCTTCACTATGTGTACTTGAACAGTTTTGCCCATATTCAAAAGTCTTACAATTAGCAGAGCCTAAAAAAACCCAAGCAAAGTTTTCTTAATGTATTTACCTGACTTGAAGCAATGTGTACTAGGGAAATCAACTGAAACCACATTTAACTATCACCAAGAAAACTGCATAGCTTCCCTACAGAATTTTTAGGGTTTGCTGGGCTGTGTTCTTCTACATTTCAATAATCTCGCTTTCAACATTTTCTGATTCATTTATCCTTTGCTTTTGCCATGGCAGGGTTGTGGGGAAGCAGATAGTGATCCCCACAGATGAAGGGTATGGATGGTATTCAAGTTCACCTTCTAGCCGTTTAACTTCCTCAGATGTAAGTTCACCACAAGAAAAAGATTCTAATGAGTAAGTACCAGCGGTTAATCCAGACTGTACCAAGGTAATTTTGTTCTCAGTGGACGGCAGTGGTAGGCTTCTTAAAATGTGAAGCCTAATTCTTTTCTCTTAGGCTGAGTTTTGAACACAACACACTTTTTTTTTCTTTTCAACTAAAAGTAGGACACTCAGAATAGCAAGAGTACGTAGCTGTGTTGTTGCTAACTACAGTAAACTGGTCATTAAATAGAAATACCTTTGCTGCTGCTGACTGCTTAAGAATATGTATGTATTGTAGCTGGTTTTATTGTTAATCATCTAGCAAATTTGTATAGAACTTCAAAAATACAAAGCACTACATTAGTACTACTTCTATGATTTAATGTTTTAGAATGTTTTTTAATTAGCTTTGATTTTTTTTTCTGAAGTTTCAAGTTCCTTAGCGAGAACTAAAAATATCCAAACCAAAAGGGTTTTTACTGTAATGCGTAATTTGTTGGCCTCCCTACTGCTTGGTCTTTACTACTGTGTTGTCTCTCAGCTCATCACATGCTGCTATTTGAAGTGGAATAACAACTCATTTTCATTTCTGCTTTCTGAAAACTGTCACCTGTTCAGATTTAGTGTTTTTGGCAAGAAGGTACCTCTTTCTGTTACTCCTGTTCACAAAAAGGCTGACCGTTCCAAGTCTCCGACCTCGTGGTCTCCAGAGAGCGAAGAAGATGAAGATGGAGTAATTGTCTCTGAAGGCATAATAGAGGAATATTTAGCATTTGACTGCAGAGATGTGTAAGTATTGAATATTAAGATAGCAACTAGTACCAGTGTCCTGGAATTCCAGCTGCTAAGAGGGATATATTTGGTTTTGATGTTAGCTGAGGAAGTATTTGATGGATTTATTTTTTTAATATCTTTCCTCTAGAGAACTTTCAAAAGCTTGAGGTTGCTAGGGCACTGAGAATTCTCTCAATCCATTTCCTAGAACAATTTATTTTGTTAAATTATTTTTCTGAATTTTTTGTGATTTTTCATACTAGCCATTTTTGTGCCTGGTTTAAATAGTTCAGTGGTAAATTGAATTAGAGTGGATTTGATGCTTGCCAAGAAATAATTACTGCTATCTTTATCTTAAGAAGAAAGGATTAAGGGTGGCATATAGAGGATTCTTTTTGCCCCTTTACTTTATTCAACCCAACAATATGAAGATATGGCCCGGGTAAGGACTCTGGATGGTAATGTCAGTCGCTAACTACTTAATTGGTTTTAATAAATAAAGCCACTTAGCTGCACGGACCATGAGATTCAAATTGGTAGGTGGCTTGCTTTGACCAGGCCAGAGGGACATTGCTGCAGCAAACAATATTGCTGTCTCTATAAAATAATGGTAGAAGTAGTATAGCTTTTTCTAGTGGAATCTCCTTTGTTCCCCAAGGTTTGTAGCTGGTTGATGTTAAGTACTAATCCAGGGAGCAGATATGAAAGTCATGATATATGTGCTTGCATCGCTATTATTTTCTCCCTTCTGTAAAGTTTCTTTTGGCAGATGAACATGAACTGTTAAGAGCAGTCGTCTTCCAGGTTTCACACTTCAGAATACTCTTGCATTGCAGAAGTCTGCAGTAAAGGCCCCTCGGGTGCTGTGGATTAGGGTTTTTTTCTTTCCCTCTCATTAATTACATCTAATTGTCTAAAACTGAATTAAGCCCTTGCCCTGAACACCTCCTGGCTGTTAGAGTAGCCGGCCAAGAGTGGCATTAAACAGTCGTCAGTCGTAACATTCTTCTCTCTTGTCTTCAGAATTGTGATGTTAGATATGCAGCCTAACGATGTGATGAACAAATATCATTGTAACTATTTATTTTAAAAAGGACCTTTGATCTCCTCTGTAAATTATTTATTATTAATGAACTATCATTACAGTCATTCTGTATGGAGGAACGAAGGTGTGCAGCGATAAGGTGATTGTCTCAGTCCTTTCTCATTTATGTCAGTGGTAGATTCTGGAAGAAATAAAAGGTCAAACGCAGAAGAGAAAGTTCTGTGCAATGTATGGAAGCTTGTTTCTTCCAGTATTGGACTAAGTTATTTGATATTGCTGTTTGTTGTACCGTCAGCTCTCAGAAAATGATGTGTTATAAATACGAAACTTCTTAAGTAATTGTCTTCAATGTACTTGGCCAGCTGCCTTGACCTATTTCAGTTTAAGAGAAAATAGAACAGAAAAGCAGCCTTAGCTGATGTTTTAATCCTATTAAATAATTGCAACAAAAATGCAGGAGACAAAGAAAATGTGTTTATGGTACAGATAGTGCTCACATTTTTACAGGAAGGAGGCGTTGCACGAGAGGAAAATTGGATTCTCTGGTAGAAGGAAATTGGGGTTTCCTCCTGTCTCTCCGTATTCCTGCATGAAGGATTCTGTGCTCACATTTGTGTTTGATGATGTGTGGAGCGAAGTCCTAGGCTGCATGGAAGAATTAATCTGCAGACACTGGGAAGGGTCAGCCTCAGGTAAGGATCACAGTTAAACTGAAGATTTGAAAGGGGATTTCAGTTACTTGATTTTGCAAGGATGCAATGAGAGAGAAGTATTTGGAAATAATCTCTTCAGGGGTGAAAAAAAAAAAAAAAGGTTATTTACTTTGCTAACAGTGTGACACATGCCTTCAACAGAGCTTACCATCCACGAGGACTCTCTTCAAAAAATTTTGGATTCATAGCACTGTCCACAACTAGCAATGTCAATAGTCTGTATTTACAGGGATTTTCTGTTGCTTTGCATAGATGATGAGAAAAATATCATAACAATAGAAGCAATCAGAGCGGATGCTGGAAGCCCTTTGCAGTTTGATCCTCTGCCAGTGTTGTTACCTCGTGTGCCACAAACTAAAATGCCCCCAGCAACACTGAATGTGGTAAGTATTTTTAGCCAGCTGGTTTGTGTAGGGACAAATCAATACAGGACTACCTAAGCAAACAGATTCGAGTATGTCAGGGGACTGTTTAGACACGTAACTTTATGAATGCTGACTGTCCTTTCTAACACTTAAGTTCTGTTATTCCTCAGTTGCAAGTTTTAATTCCTACTTTTCTCTTAAAAATTTAATATTTTATATATGTGGTGACTGACAGCCATGTAGTGACTGTTCATTAATGATGCAGTGCTTTCTACATTTCAATGTTTGAACTAAGTTGTGAGATCGAGGACTGCATGGGCTCTTCTCACTAGCTGATCTATAGCTAACTCATCAGGACAAAGCTCGGTGCAGTTGTAAAACAGTTGGGTTTTTTCCCTCAGACACTGAATTTGACTGTAAAATCTGCTTTAGATGATCTGTTCCTAGAGTGGTGAGCACCAAAGTGTTATCTGTTTATTCCATTTTAATTCAACTCTTTCCTTCTTATTTCTTTCTCCTTTATTTCTACCCTTGCCTCTTCCTCGTGTTCCCCTTACTGTATGTGTAGTGTCCAAAAACCAGATGTGGCCGCAAAAGCAAAAAGAGGAGAAAAACACCTCAAGTATGTATGCTGGACAGATTAAAGCTCTGGTATTTTCTATTTGCTGTCATTATGGTGGGTAGAATTTGATGTTTTTCCAGATCAGTCTGTATTCCAGGAAAGGGCTCTGCAGATCTTTTCCTGACATGAAATGTCAACATACACTGAAAATCAGTTTTGTAAAGCTTCTGATTATAGTCATTGTTGGAAGATCCTGTTATGCAAATGAGAGGCTCAGATGGAAAATATTAAATATGACATAGCACGGTAGAATACATTTTCTAAGCACTACCCTTTGCAAGAAAAATGGAATGCTAAGATGCCTGTCTTAAATGGGGTAATAACATAACTGAGTATATATCTGGATATCATGGAAGAAATTAACTTCTTTCCTCCAAAACTATTTACAAGGACAAAAATTGTAAATATGCATGTATGTCTCTGCCAAACAGTAAGGCACTTATTTTTTAAACTTTCAGGTAGACCTCTCTCAAAGGTCAAGTAGTGGCTCTCAAGGTAATCTAAATGGCTTGATGGTGATACACGGGATCCAGTTACAGCAAAGGAATCTGCCTGTAATGGAAAAAACACTGTAAGAACTATAGATTTTCTGCTGTAAAGTAAAACACTCCCACGGTGAGAGGGATTCAACCTAAAACATTGTGAGATAACTTTGTACTCTGGAGAAAGCAATTCTCAGTTATTTTCCTGCTTGTTTATTTGTGCTTTATGAAACAGCATACTTCTAGACCAGGTTTTCTGTTTGCTTGCTGCTGGTTTACCACTTAGTGAACAGCTGTGGCATTACTGTTTTTCGAGATGAAGCTAAGAAAGGGGTGGAGAAACTGATTTGCTCAAGTGGACTTGTGTTAGAGCTAGGCTATGGGTATGAAAACTGATGTTTACAGTATGGGTTAGTTTAATCTGTTCTGTGATTAATTTTTACATTTATATGGGAATCTTGAATCAGAAAGTTCATAGTTCAGGAAGAAAAATAAAGATAGGCTGTTTTTTCCCATCCCCTATTCTTTTCTAATGCGACTGTAAATTACTTTAGTTATGTAAAAAAATGAAAACACATCATCTCTATCCCCACATAATATTAATAATGTTACATGTAGATGAGTACTTTGGTAATAGGGTATTTATCAGTCATGTTGACCACATCTCTTTGGGTTCTGTAATCCTTTTGTTAGGGACCTGGATGACAAACGACCAGGCTCCAGTTCCACCCTCTCTACCAGAGCATGGCCAAATCGTCCTCTAGAGCTCAGCACATCATCCCTGTCACATTCCACGAGAAGGCGAAACCCACCACCACGTACCCTGCATCCCATCAACAAAAGCCGCTCTCGTACTGGGACCCCAGGGTCAGTGGATGATGTCTTCAGGGCAACTCAATTGTACATTTCAAAACCAGTTTCTCACTGCAAGTTACCATCTTTAGAGAACCCAGCTTATACAAAGCATTCAGCTGAACAGGAAGAACATGAATTATTTGATTAAAGAAATTAACTGCTTATTAAAGCACAGTCTCCCCTCAGAAAGCTGAGTTGCTAAAGTTGATGTTCACAGTGCTACAAGTTGCGATTCAATGAATCGCATGCATGTTTAGGTAGCTTTGCACATAAACTATAAACCTCAGTCTGTCCAGTACAAGCAAAGCAAATACCACCATCTTTCTTGACATCAGCTTTTTCTATAGCCTATTTTCAAGATGAACTTAAAATTGTCTGTACTTTTTGGAGGTCAAAACTACCTGTTGCTATCCTAGCCCAGACTGGGCTTTAAAGAAGGTGCTCATCTTAGGTTATCTGACTGGCTAAAAGACTCTTAATGAACTCAGTGAACCCTCAATCACACCTAGCATATCTTATTTTTGTTTGGCATAATGATCTGACTGAATGTAGTCATTTACAGGGACTGCAGGGTATTGGGAAACAACGCAGGGTTTAATATACTTTTATATTCCACATGTGTTGTAAATTGACATTGTTTCCTTTTAGTTTTGCAGTTTACCTATGAACCGATCCAGCCTGGTATTTTTTGTCACGTACTCTTTAGAGACTTGTTCCTTGTCCCTTCACAACTGATGTTTCTACTTGCCATATTTTATGCTTCCGTTCCCTTTCCACAGGCTTCGATCAATTTAACAATTGTTAACATCTCCCCTTTATTACCATATATGTTTAAATGTTTGTAAAGAGCACTAGGAAAGTCTTTTTTAAAATGCTGATTATAGTTTGAAGCTTTTCTAATGTATTCTTACAGAACATCCTTCCTTCAGTCAACTCCAGAACGTATCTAGAGCTGAGGCCTCTTCATTTCTAGCACTTCTCAAACATACAAACACCTTTCATGTGGAAAGGCTGTATCTAGAAAATAATTACTTATTCTTTTACATTCCTTCTGTGACTAATGCCTAATTAATTTTGTATTTTGTGCAATTAGATTGGTTTATCTCCCTTTAGAAGGCTTCTAAAAGCCTCTTGCACCTGTTCCTTCAACTACTCAAACAAAATATGGAGAATGTGAAAGCCTTGCTTTACCCTCAGATGTTTTATTTGACACTTGTAATAAGTGAAAGAGCTACAATATGCATTTGCATTTTTACTTGCTCTGCTTAAACTGTGGGACGCTGCTGGTTTTCTAGGCTCATTGTTTGCCTTCAGTTGCTAGGCTGAAGTTAGGAGTAAGCAGTACCTCATCCAAAAGGGAACAAAGAGCAGAAAATAATGCCGTGTCGGGGAATAGGCAGACAAGATTCTACCATTGTATGGTAGAAGACACCTTTATATATACAACCCTTTAGTCTGCAGTACCAGCTGCACAGCACACTCCTTTGAAATGCACTGGATGAGGTGGATTTTAACCACCACGTAGCTTTTATGTACACCCATTGCCAAGATTTCTGCTGAGGTACTCATTCTCAGGCTCACTTTGCCTATATGCTTAATATTAAACATTCTGAAAAACAACAAGTTCTTGTTAATGGATGAAAAAGATTTCTGCCAAACTTCACCCGCTGCAGAACTGCTCTTTTAAATATGGTCTCCAAAAGCCACCCCTAACACCAGCGTCTTGTAGCAAAATTCTGCAGCCGTTGCTCTTAGTTTTAACATTGCTTGTCTACATAATGCCAAACTGACAATATTGTATGTTTACACAACGCCAAACATATAAACCATATGGTTTTTGTTCTTATTGGTGCATTTCAGTCTGACTGCACGCGAGCAGCTGACCTCACCCTCCCCAATGCCGCTAAACCGAAATAATCTCCTACCACCTATTACTACCACCAATGTGGCAGAGCATGAGAGCACTACAGGATCCCAGAGGCAAACGGTAATAGGCACAACAATTTTATTATTGGATAGTCTAAAACTGTAATTGCTGTTGATCAAATTACCTAACCCAAGAGTTCTAATTTGTTTGTTATGTTGTAAGTGATAGCAACTGAAATAGATGCACAAAAAATGCCGTATCAGTTTTGACTAACAGCTTCACCCACAGTTGAATGCTTTAATTCCAGAGGTTTTTTCCTCTCTGTAACTAGGTGTAGAATGATTGACTTGGAGAATTAGCTTTAATTCCTAGGCTAATTATTTTAAATGTACTGCTGCAATAAGAAGCAGCCATAACTGTTATTCTTCAATGCAGAAATCTCGAGGGAACTCAAGTCGAGCTCACAGCATAACAACACACGCAGATACCCACCAGCAGCTACAGGAGCGGCTTCTCTTACCTGACCATTTCTCCAGGCCTAGCACAACCAACGCGTTCTTGGTAAAGCATGGCAAATTATACCAAATCCTTAGTTACTCAATAGGGTGCTTTGACAACTAATACAGGTAAACGTTACTCGAGAACCACATATCACAGGTGATCAGTGCCAGGGAGTTCATCAGGTTTGCCCGTGATTAGATACACACAGGTCAGCAGAAACGCCATTGCTTGGCACTTCTGAAACAAACATCGCTATCGGTGAATAACTGACTTGCCCTCTCACTATACTCCCCACAGCCTCCCTATAAGCAGCTGGTGCTACTACGCTTTTCTTGAAGAACCCAAGTGTGACATGCTTGGGGGGAAAAAAGCTAAGTGTTAGTCTAGGTATAACATTCAGTCTATCATCTGCACTGGTAATCTAGCGTCTTCTGTGAAGGCTTCAGAAGAAGCGTGGGGTAGGAGAAGATGCTTTTATAAAGTTTTGCATAGACATTGGGAAGTCATTCCTGCAGCTGTCTTCAGAAACAGAAGGGTAGAATACTCTTCATTGCCTTCTTGCACAAGTTTGCTGTACTATTAATGTCCAGTCTGTTTCCGTATCAAATGCTCTTGGTTTAATTTACTGAAACACCTACTCTACTGACATCTTGTCCTAGCTAACAAAGTATTTTAATCTAAGCTTTAAAAGCTCTAATTTCAACAATAGCTTTTAAATAGCTGCTTGTTTGGTTTCTGTGTATCATTTCAACATCCTTGACTGCGCAGTTAGGAGTGTACAAACTTTCTAAAATCTATTTTGAAACAGAACAATTTCCAGAAGTGGTGAGAACTGGACCTTTAACTGGCCCAGTGATCATTCTAAGCAAGAGTGTTATAAAAGTGTATTTTCTACAGTTGCTTTAACCCTCCTTAAACTTGTAAAAGCTCTACTTGCACCTTTACAACATCTTATGAATTAGGAAACACATATGTTTAAGTAGTTTGTAGCTGTATTATAAACTTGATGTCTAAAATTTTTTTCATGCAAATATAAATAACTTGAACTGTCTTTTCAGCCAGATCCACAGCACCGCCGTTCTTGCACTGTTATTGATTATTGTAATCAGTCCTGGACAAACAGAGGATCATCAGGTTCAGGTATGCTCATCAGTCACAGAATTTAGTACGATGAAGAAAGAGGTACGCTTTTGGGACAGGGATGCATTTCCTACATAGGGAATTACTTTGAGGAGGTTTTTCAAAGTTCTATTTCATGTTTTAAAGTTTCCATTATATAAGTTTTATACTTGCATATAGAGTATGTTTAGGTGTGTTTTTTCTGTTACCACTTAGTATTTTAAATCATTTAAGGAAGCTTAATGCCCCAATGCCTCTCTTGTCAAAGTTAAGAGCAGGAGTTGCCAATTTAAATAGGAACTAGCAACAACTACTTTCTCTCCAAGGATTTTTCTTCTGCTCAGCTACAAAACTGAAAGAAATTGCATTATGTCCAAAAGAAACTTATTTGCTCTGTATCTGGAAGAGACTGTACTAGATCTGCACTAGGATCAACTCAAAACTATATTTTAAAGCCAGTAACTGTACCAGTACAATTCACATGCATACTCTGAAACCAAAATATGCTTGTACTGTTTAATTTGAAACAATTGGATGAACTTTGTGCATTTACTTAGCATAACCTAAAATGAGTCTCATCTAAAATTACTTATCAAAGTATGAAGGCAACAGGAAGGCATTTTTGTTGTGAATGTAATGCATACTCTTCCCTCCAGTTTCCCTTCCTTGAGTGCAAAGTCATCTCCTTAAATTGCTTATGGCTAATACACAAACTGTATAGGTATTCTGAAGCATATATGAAGACTATTTTAGAGTGTTACGGTAGACCAATAGAATTATTTTAGTTCTACCTTCAGAGATTTAGGGTTTGACCTCTTGGCACACACAACAGCTAGACTAGTCAGTTGAAAGGGAATTTGTGTTTTATGAGAGATTATGGTAGAGCAGAAAGCTAACTTTTGTGTCCTGGAACGGCTTTTTCTGAATACCATCTTTATAGCTCTCGGCTGAATTCACCTTGAGCCCTCCCTGTTAGCTTCAGTACTAAATCACATACCACATCCACCTGGAAAGGGTGGCACAGAGCAGGGGATTCCTGAAGCAGGACTTTCTGGAAATTCTGGATTCCACTGGATTCCTTTCATCGCAGTGTTTTGGCATTCCGTATGGGATGTCAGAATTTTCCACACAAAAATCTACTAACAAGATAGGACTGAAGCTGCAAAGGTTAAGGTAGGAACCACGTGGATGATTGTTAGAGGACACGAGGGGTATTTTAGCTTGTTTAATAGCTGAATGGCCTACTACCAACTAATGTAAGTGGTACAAGAGGCGACTTGAGTTTACCAAGGGCACTAAACCGAAGTAACTTGTTTTTAAACAGGAGTAGTTCCTACTAAAATTAAAATAAATATCTGCCGTCCCCCCTCAATGCCACACCATCTTTAAAATGCAAGATGAGTTTTATGAATCAGCAGAACAACTTTGTAGACTTGAATATTTTATGAAATATCAAGGAATACACAGTAGTTCCCTGCAGTGCAGCAACTATGAAAGCACAGCCTTTGCCCCTTTCAGAAGGCCAGTCACTTGTCTCAAACTTGCAAAAGTTATGCATAATGCAGTTGATAGCCACATATTAGATTAAAAAGCAAAAAAAAAAATTATTTTTGTTTGTTTTAAGCTAAAGGAGATGTATTCAGTACTTAGTTTTAATACCTTCCAGAAGTCTTAAAGTTGTACATAATCTCTGTTTATTAGGTCTTCAGCTGTACGGTTCTGCGAAAGCCCACAGTCGAAAGGGATCAGTCACAAAAAGCAAACAGGGTTTCTAACGTGCCATGAAGAAGTATCCATCCATCACCAGAGAGTCATGAACCACCTCTCGTTCTCAGCGATGTCAACATTGTTTACAGAGTTTTCAAACACCTTTCCTTATTAATAATTATTTCTATATAAATCTAAGAAGCAGCTGCCAAAGATTAGAAGGGGTACACTTAAACATTCCAATTTCTACCAGTAGAAAAAAGTTATACTCCAATGGGCAGTAAAGCCTAACTCCTAGAAAATCTAGCAAATGCACTCAGTCATTGCTGTTTTCCCATTACTGGCTTGTGACTAGTTCATGTTGTTACAGGCAGGTACTGGAGAACCTGCTGATTTTTCTGTTAGCTCTACAGAAGATTAATCAGGTTCTCCTTAGCAGTAGCAATTTAAATTTTTAAAGCTATATTTATGTATTTAAAGCAATATCATACTATCAAAAGCAAGCACTGCACATGATACTGCTTCTACAACTCAACTTAGACAAGTTATGAATCCTGTAGTAACTGCAGCAGATAGTAACACAGTTGTGTAAAAATAAGGTAGCAAACCAGATGACCAGAACTGACAGCTTTAAGGGTACCATACCACTGACTCTTCCTGTGTTATACTTATACTTCTTCCTCAGTGACTGAAGAAGGTTTAAAAGGCAAAAAAAATTACTGCAAGTAGTTCCAGACAGTATTCAAAGAACGTACATTGTCTTCCTGGCGAGATATTTAATGGTGATTTCACAGACTAGGGCAGCCTCCCTTTCTAAAAATACCTGCAATTTTACAAGATTTCTGCACTCCGCCATGAAGTTCCACAACCCATAGATGCAACGTAGCTTTCAGTAGATGTGTTCTGCACTGTGTGATAGACCTGCCAGAGGTAGTAGTTGTGGTTGCCCTTGTGTCTCCAAATACAACAAAACCATGAAATAGAAGCTTCTCAAAATAAGCGATTAGCTGAAGGTCTTACTCCCAAGCAGGAAGTGTCAAGACTACAGGTAAACGTAAAGATAAGGTGGGGATAACCACTCACTGTATTTTAACAGAGTTAGGACACTGCACAAAAACAGTTGTTCCTTTATAATCCAATTAAAGAGCACTTTTTTCTAAATTTCCGTATTAATATTTTCCAAATTACAATTTATAATGGAAAAACCTTGTCAGCATTCTTTATGAAGTGGCTCCTACTTCCCCACTCCAAGTTGTGCAATCTATGAAATAAATGTTAGTGGTACCTATAGAACAGCTAATCATTTTTAATCAATATTGAAGTTCTTGACCCCAGTTATTCTAAGCATGCTATAATCAAAAAGAAGGGAAAAGAAAGCAAAGCAGAACTGCGCAAATGTAAATAGGTTAACTTTCCTTTGCATTTCTAGAGGAGGGGAAAAACCCAAACCTTTGATCTCAATCTAAATCTCTTAAGTTTGCATGGAGGTAAGTTGATGCTAAAGAGAGGCCTCTGTTCACTAAACTGTTTCGAAATACAGTTTCTCTTAACTAAAGACACACTGTACAATGTTGCAGTAGTCTCAGCTGTTATCTCAAGCTAACTGGAGATAAGCATCCCATTTATGTCAGTGCCATTCCTCAGGGACCAAGTTAGTGTTCTGTAGCCCTCATGCATATGAGTTATAAAGATATACAAATAAACTTGAATAGACTTTGAGTAACATATTGTAGAACTTTGTAGCCTAGTCAATGTGTTAAAAAAGTGAAAGCAGTCTCATCATAAGTTAATTTTAGTTTTCTGTACAAATGGTTGGACACCAGAGACTTCTCCTGAGCTATTACGATACCTATTTTGTATAGTAAAAGTAACATTCGAGTCATGCATTAAGCAACTTGATGATACGCTGTTCTCTCTCAGAATCAGGATAATTTTTGAAAGCGGCCAAGTAAAAGGGAACAGAGTTACCATTCTACCTCTAGCTTCCCCCCAGGAAGCTCTATTAAATAGTCAGTTCCTGAATGCTATCACTGAAGCAATGAGGACCTTCAACTCAAAGTGAAGCGTTCATCTTATGACTCATAAGCTTTTGAAAAATGATCCACAAAATAAAGCCAGCCTCATTCATTTGAGCTATAGTAAGTTGAAAACTAGTTACCCTTCAAATGCATACCCCTGCACACTACATCAAGTGGTTTAAAAACAGCTGAAGCAAAAACCTTCGAAGTATTTGCACACCTTGCAGAAATGATTCACTTCTGAAATAACAGAAGCCTTGACAAATAAAAGTAGCTAATCCCTACCATCCTACAGCAGACTTTATGTGATGCTGTTGAAATAACATGCAATACATTTCTAAGCTTTGGCTCTCCTTGTCATGGGACATCACAAACCCTAGAAATACACAGAACCGACTCTGTTCTGTGGATTTTTAAGTTTGTTATCTCACCTCAGCGTGTTAGAGAATTTATGCATCGTCACACACATGCTGCAGCCTCATATTTTTTCTAAGGCATCTGCCACAGGCAATCAAAGACCAACCACCAGGTGACTCTCATCTAATGTAGCCTCACCAGCACTGATGCCAGAGTTAACAACATAGCCATGTTTTCACCTGCTGTAGAAGTACGTAGTACTTGCTTGACTTGAATCACTTGGAGGACTCAACGTTATCAGTTTGTTTTGAACAGCTACTTCGAAAATGTGGAGAGGGCTGGGGAAGCAACATAGCACAGAATTCTGCAAAAACATTTCCTTTATTAAATCTGCGATTTTCCAAAGTATCTTTATAAAACCACTGGAATGCCTGAAAAACACCTGTTGAGCTGATGTGCAAAGACCTTTAAAAACAGCAGAAGGTTTGTTACAAAAGAAATGTGTGAATAGCAAAAAGATAAGGTTTCCAACTCGGAAACCACAGGAATCGGCATTGAAGATTCTCAAAGGTGTGGGATTACATTGTTTTACCATCAGCTGTACCAATATCCATTAGCTGTTTGGCAGGAAGGTGCTTCAAGGCAAGTTTAATAAACACGCCGCCATCCCAAACATCACACCGCTTCCTTACTGTAACAAAACTTTTAGTCAATGACCTGTTTGATCTTAACTGAAGAGCACCCAAATGATTTTAAACGGTAGCACCAGAATGCTTTGTCTTTCTTGTACATGATGTGTTCTGTATCATACCTGCCCGTCACAGCAAGTTGATGCACACACGCTCTGAAACAGTAGCCCAGAAAAACTCTGAAATTCTCCCAAATCCACATGTTCCCATACAAGATGATACCTGATATTTCAGCCTACACAGTTCTTTATTTCTTTCCTTTCTTGGCTGCAGTCTTCTTTCCTCCTTTTTTAGCATTATTCACATATTTTGCTTCCAGTTGGGCCAAAAAGTCATCCATTTCCTTTTTTCGATCTTTATTTCTGCTCTGGGGGAGAGAAAAATAAAACAGAATAAAATAAAACACACATAAAATTTTTACTACTTCCCAATACCAATTATTCTATTGAAGTTAGACAGCTATATAAAATCTTGGAATATATTAAACAGGGAATACAAGCTACAGAATCTATAGTACCATCAAGTAGAAGCCTACGTGTGTACTCTAGGGTCTGTATCTAACTTTCTGAAGTATCAAGACAGAGGTAGAGGGGCTACAAAAATTCGTGACATAAGGCTAGGAAAAGCAAAACAATTTCTAGTTTAAACCCAAAAGTCTATTACAATTTGAGAAACGATTAAGCATAAACATTCTAAGAAAGCCCACTGGATGATAACAAAGAAGGAGGAGAAAATGTTATGAAGAACAGAACAGAAGCAGTATGTTTCCTTCCTCAAACTTCTACATCCTCATGGGATCCCTCAGAAAGAAAGAATCATTAGCACTCATTAACACACACACATTGCTAAATCATTAGCAATCATTAACTGCCTAAAACTATTAGTATTTTGATTGTGTATGCAATAAAGATATTGGAATAAGATTGTTAATTTTTAAAAAAAGAGGCAGGTAATAAAATCCATACCATACTCCCAACAATTAAAGTACATAGTTAACATTAAGGTCAGGTTTTAACCTCAGGAACTCAGAAGAGTTGCAAGGATCCAAAACACAAAGATGCTCAGGGAAAATTCAATTATAACCCAGTAAGATAATTATCTTCAACTGATACAAAAAGGCTTACTTGAATCAGTGCTTTCAAGTCATCTTCTCCACCAAGGCCCAGTTCGTCTTTAGTTGTTTCAGCCTCTCTAGCTTCTTTTTCTGCCTAAAATAGCAAACTAGTTTTTTTAAAAGTATTTTGGACATTATTTGACAAAGTCTCACAGTAGTTACCGAACACCTTTTTTGAGCTGCAAGGAAACATGAACTGTTTCCAAGTTTGGCAACAGATGAGAAATCAATCAAAGAAGGCCCATCCTGGTTCCACAGTTTAGTAGAGCTGGACAGTTTTTTTGCTGTTTCACAATGCTGAATGTCATGTCTATCCCCATGCCTGTTTCCCCCTGTTGTTTTTTTTTTTCCTCAGCAGCTATTACATTTTCTTTAACTTGGAAAAGGTTACTGTGATGGGCATACACCGTATTCTACAAAGCATCCAAAAAAACCCAGGTTGGAGAAGAGGTCCATTTACTCCAGAATTTATTTCACACTTGCCCAGAGGCAAGGATAATATATTTTCACCACGTACGCTTCTTAAATCCAGCAACTCATAGCTTTGTAAATAAATGCAGGGACATGCTAAACTGTAATAAGCCATAGTCTATAATAATGAAATAAAAGAAAAAAATAATAGGCAACAACCTATTACAACTCAAAAGACTTTCAAAACAGTTTGGGGGGGTGGGGGTGGAGAACCCAGGTGACCAAACGCAAAAGTCTAAGACACTGCACAAGATCTGTAACCCAGCAAACACTTGTCTCGAGAACAGCTTCATTTATTTCCACCAAGGGGGATTAAAAGCTTATCATAAATAATGCTTCCTTTTGGTCCCTGATTAATATAACCTACCCGCCTTTTTCTTGCGATCATTTTCTGCTTAGACTCTTTAACAAAACCTTTGTAGGATGGGACTTCTCCGGAGGTGATGGCTTTTTCTATGATTTTCCGTATTCTCGGTTCATCTGTATAGTCCACGCACAACACAGACTCCATTATTCTGTCCATGTCCCCCTCAAAATCCACGTATGCTGCTTTAATATCAGCCAGCTCTTCTTCCGAATCCTTATAGCTCTTTTCGAAGTCTTCAATATCTTTTACGGTGATCTGAAGGAAAGAGGTGACATATGTTGAGTTACAGGATTTTCTCACCAGAAGGATTTACGAGACAGCATTGAAAACCCCAGTGTTTTACACAAAGCTCCTACGGGTGGCAGGGCTACAACTGTGAAGTAGCGGGTGTTCCCTTCCCGGAGGGTTTGCGTTCCCGCTGAGGTGAGCCCTGCGGGATCCCACCGCCGGATCCCCGGCCCGATCTCACCTTCTTTTCCCCCCCGCCAGTCCCGCTCGCCCCTCAGCGCCTCGCCCTCCTCGTCCACCGTGCCCTGTTCGTCGTACAGGGCTCGCTGCTCCGCGTCGCTTAGGACGGCGTACGCCTTGCCCAGGATCTGTGGGGACACGGGGGCGAGCGGTCGGTCAGTCAG